>NC_083232.1:7485048-7526010 GCF_032191835.1 Heteronotia binoei
CTTTCCCTTCCCCCCCCTCCCACAACAGACACTATATCTTCATCTACCTCACAGGGTGTCTGTTGTGGGGTGGAGGAAGGTAAAGGAGATTGTGAGCCGCTCTGAGACTCTTCGGAGTGGAGGGCGGGATATAAATCCAATATCTTCATCTACCTCACAGGGTGTCTGTTGTGGGGGAGGAAGGTAAAGGAGATTGTGAGCCGCTCTGAGACTCTTCGGAGTGGAGGGCGGGATATAAATCCAATATCTTCTTCTACCTCACAGGGTGTCTGTTGTGGGGAAGGAAGGTAAAGGAGATTTCAATAACGTTTTATTGTTATAATGTGAATCTGTCGTCGAATTGTGACTGTCGTGTGCCACCGTGAGCCCATTTGGGGAGGGCGGGCTATAAGTGCAATAAATAAATAATAAATAAAAAGGCTTATAAATAATATATTTATTTCAGTCCTCCTCCTGGATTTTCTTCAGGGTATTTTTTGCTCTTTTCCAGGGTTCGTGAAAGCTCTCAAGAAGAGACCCACATTCTCTTGGAGTGTGACTCTGCAGCCTTGGACTCCCTTCAGAAGCATCTGAAACTGTATAAGATCCGAAGGAAAGTGAGCATCGCTCCTTGCCTTGACATGTCTTTGTGGGCTGTGATCTTGAAGGAGCCGTCTGAGGAGGTTTCCCGGAAGCTCCAACACCGCTCTGGCAACGCGGTGGTTGTCGCGTCGGACCCCAGAGGAGACATTATGGGTTGGAGGCTGATAACCAACCAAAGCACAAACCCGCTAGAGATTGTTCCCGGAAGCCGGATTGGAAATATCAAAGATTATCATAGGCACAGGTACAAACAAGGTAAACTTGTCTGTCTCAAAATTATGTGCACAACAGGACAATGTTTTTTTTTTACAGTTGTGTTTTATGCTGCTGGGTTATAAAATGATAAAAGGAGAGCCAGTTGGGTGTAATATAATAATAATAATAATAATAAATTTTATTTCTATCCCGCCCTCCCCACCTCAGCAGGCTCAGGGCGGCTAACAACATTTTATAAAAACATACAATAATAATAATAAAACCTTTAAATTTAACAATATAAAACATCAACAATAAACTTAATAACATTAAAACCAGTTCAATAAATAGAGTTATTCTGCGGTATAGTTCTTCAACCGCGTTGGCGGCTCCTTAATTTCTGATCTTCCTAACAGTCCGGGTGTGCAAATTTGAAGAGGACGGTCTTGCAGGCCCTGCGGAACTGCTCAAGGTTCCGCAGGGCCCGCACCTCCTCGGGGAGTCGGTTCCACAGAGTAGGAGCCGCAATCGAGAATGCCCGTGCTCTGGTGCTCTGATATTTTATCTCCTTCGGCCCGGGGATGGTCATTAGATTTTTCCCGACTGACCTCAGTGCTCTCTGGGGTTCGTATGGGGAAAGACGGTCCCTCAGGTAGGCAGGTCCTCGGCCATATAAGGCTTTAAAGGTAACGACCAACACTTTGTACTGGACTCGGTATACAATCGGCAGCCAGTGCAGTTCACGCAGCCCCGGCTGTATATGCTCCCGTTTTGGGAGTCCCAGCAACAGCCTGGCTGCCGCGTTCTGCACTAGCTGCAGTCTCCGAGTCCGGCACAGAGGTAGCCCCAAGTAGAGGGCATTACAGTAGTCTAATCTTGAGGTGACCGTTGCATGGATCACTGTTGCGAGGTCCCGACGCTCGAGGAAAGGGGCCAACTGCCTTGCCCGCTTCAGATGGAAGAATGCTGACTTGGCAGTGGCTGCTATCTGGGCCTCCATTGATAGTGAAGGCTCCAGTAAAACACCCAGGCTCTTTACCTGGCGCGCTGCTTTCAATAGCGCACCATCGAAGGCCGGGAGAGCTATTTCCCCTCCCAGAGCGCCGCGACCCACGCAAAGGACCTCTGTCTTCGCTGGGTTCAGTTTCAGCCCACTCAGCCTGAGCCATGTCGCAACAGCCTGTAAAGCCCGGTCGAGATTCCCTGGTGCGGGGTCGGGCCAGCCGTCCATTAGTAGATAGAGCTGGGTGTCATCTGCATATTGATGGCAACCCAGCCCAAACCGCCGGGCAATCTGGGCGAGGGGGCGCATATAGATGTTGAACAACATCGGGGAGAGAACTGCTCCCTGAGGCACCCCGCAATCCAGTGTGCGCCTCCGGGACCGTTCCCCCCCAATAGCCACCCTCTGTCCCCGACCTAGGAGAAAGGAGGAAAGCCATTGCAAGGCCGACCCCTCAACCCCAATGTCGGCGAGGCGGCGCGTCAGTAGCCGATGGTCGACTGTATCGAATGCAGCCGACAGATCTAACAACATCAGCACCGCAACGCCGCCTCGATCCAGTTGCCGTTGGAGGTCATCCACCAAGGCGACCAGCACCGTCTCCGTCCCATGGTTGTGTGCAGGCTCTTATCTGGGAGAACCCGGTTTGATTCCCCACTCCTCCACTTGCAGCTGCTGGGATGGCCTTGGGTCAGCCAGAGCTCTAATAGAGAGCCAGTTTGGTGTAGTGGTGAAGTGTGCGGACTCTTATCTGGGAGAACCGGGTTGGATTCCCCACTCCTCCACTTGCAACTGCTGGAATGGCCTTGGGGCAGCCAGAGCTCTAATAGAGAGCCAGTTTGGTGTAGTGGTGAAGTGTGCGGACTCTTATCTGGGAGAACCGGGTTGGATTCCCCACTCCTCCACTTGCAACTGCTGGAATGGCCTTGGGGCAGCCAGAGCTCTAATAGAGAGCCAGTTTGGTGTAGTGGTGAAGTGTGCGGACTCTTATCTGGGAGAACCCGGTTTGATTTCCCACTCCTCCACTTGCACCTGCTAGCATGGCCTTGGGTCAGCCATAGCTCTCTTATCTGGGAGAACCCGGTTTGATTCCCCATTTCTCCACTTACTGCTGTTGGAATGGCCTTAGTCAGCCATCACTCTCGCAGGAGTTGTCCTTGAAAGGGCAGCTGCTATAAGAGCTCTCTCAGCCCCACCCACCTCACAGGGTGTCTGTTGTGGGGGAAGAAGATTAAAGAGGTTGTAAGCTGCTCTGTGACTGATTCAGAGAGAAGGGCGGGGTAGAAATCTGCAGTCTACTTCTTTACATGGCAAATCTGCACTAAACACGTTAGATTTCTGGAGATGGAATAAATGTTCCATATTTATGTTCACTGGAATAACCTCCTAATGTAATCCAGCTAGAATATTGAGGCTGGAATGGGGGCACAGAAAGTCAAACTAGCTAAAACTGGCAGTATGGAGGAGGGAGAAATTTATTTCTTCTCCCCTATGATTCAGCGCAGAGCCCTCCTCTTGTTTTTCCCATGCTTTGTGTTTCTTTAACGCCAGCTTATATCACAACCCGACTCAGCATAAGAACGTAAGAGAAGCCATGTTAGATCAGGCCAATGGCCCATCCAGTCCAACACTCTGTGTCACACAGTGGCCAAAATACATATACACACACACACACACACACTGTGGCTAATAGCCACTGATGGACCTCTGTTCCATATTTTTATCTAACCCCCTCTTGAAGCTGCCTATGCTTGTGGCCGCCACCACTTCCTGTGGCAGTGAATTCCACACGTTAATCACCCTTTAGGTGAAGAAGTACTTCCTTTTATCCGTTTTAACCTGACTGCTCAGCAATTTCATCGAATGCCCACGAGTTCTTGTATTGTGAGAAAAGGAGAAAAGTACTTCTTTCTCTACTTTCTCCATCCCATGCATTATCTTGTAAACCTCTATCATGTCACCCCGCAGTCGACGTTTCTCCAAGCTAAAGAGCCCCAAGCATTTCAACCTTTCTTCATAGGGAAAGTGTTCCAGCCCTTTAATCATTCCAGTTGCCCTTTTGTGGAGTTTCTCCAATGCTATAATATCCTTTTTGAGGTGCGGTGAGCAGAATTGTACACAGTATTCCAAATGAGACTGCACCATCGATTTATACAGGGGCATTATGATACTGGCTGATTTGTTTTCAATTCCCTTCCTAATAATTCCCAGCATGGCGTTGGCCTTTTTTATTGCAAACGCACACTGTCTTGACATTTTCAGTGTGTTCTCTACCATGACCCCAAGATCTTTCTCTTGGTCAGTCTCTGCCAGTTCACACCCCATCAGCTTGTATTTGTAGCTGGGATTCTTGGCCCCAATGTGCATTACTTTGCACTTGGCCACACTGAACTGCATCTGCCATCTGGAACTTTGTTCCGCTGCTTCAGACCAACACAGAAGGAATCTTTCCTTCTCTCCCTCCCTTGCGGCTCTCAAGCACCTGATGTTCATGTCCCGCGTCTCTCCAACGTTTGGCTTTTAGTTGATGTGGCTCTTGCGTTAAGCAAGTTTGGCCACTCCTGTTCAGTACCTTAAATTGCACGCAGGAGTCTCTAGCAAAATCTTGGTACCATCTGGAGCATTGTAGTAATGCGTCTCTGGTGGCCGGAGTGTGGTTTCCCGAGTGCTCTGCAATGGGAAATGAAACGTTGGTTGTAGGAAGCAAATCCTGTCGTAGTTTTTGGAATGCAAGGAATTGCATCTATGTATATCTGAGGGGAGACAGAGAGACGTGCATATCTGTGTGCATGCATAACCTTGGCAGCCCGCACTTCAGGAGATGTTTTACTGCTTGATTCTGCCGTCCCCCCACCCCTGCTCCCGCCTGTATATCTTCAGTAAATGCGGCTTATCTCTCTGCGGCACATATTTTCAGTGGCCCAGGCCTATAAAATGCTTTGAAGTGTTGCCAGTCTTCTAATCTCGTCCGAAGAGAGAATCCCGATGGACCTGATCAGAAGCGATGCTTTATGTCCTACGACCGGGTTGGTCTTTTTTTTAGTAAGGCATTCCACCAAGTTTTTAAAAATAGCTCTTTAATGGGAGCGGCCGCATGTCTTATTATCTTAAGACAGCCTTCCTGTATATTTGGCATCTCTGTTCTGTTCTGGATTGTCTCAATTCTGTTTGTTTTGCCTGTTGCTCTGGGGGGAGAAATGTCTCAACCCAGGCAAGTCGGAATAGATTCAAGAACAGTTTAAGGGTCCAGTTTGGTGTAGTGGTTAAGTGCGCGGACTCTTATCTGGGAGAACCGGGTTTGATTCCCCACTCCTCCACTTGCAGCTGCTGGAATGGCCTTGGGTCAGCCGTAGCTCTTGCAGAGGTTGTCCTTGAAAGGGCAACTGCTGGGAGAGCCCTCTCCATTCCCCCCACCTCACAGGGTGTCTATTGTGGGGGAGGAAGGTAAAGGCGATTGTGAGCCGCTCTGAGACTCTTTGGAGTGGAGGGCGGGATATAAATCCAATATCTTCATCTACCTCACAGGGTGTCTGTTGTGGGGGAGGAAGGGGAAGGAGATTGTGAGCCGCTCTGAGACTCTTCGGAGTGGAGGGCGGGATATAAATCCAAAATCCAATATCTTCATCTTCCTCACAGGGTGTCTGTTGTGGGGGAGGAAGGGAAAGGAGATTGTGAGCCGCTCTGAGACTCTTCGGAGTGGAGGGCGGGATATAAATCCAATATCTTCTTATAAATATCTTCTTCTACCTCACAAGGTGAACATATGAAGCTACCTTATACTGAATCAGACCCTTGGTCCATCAAAGTCAGTATTGTCTTCTCAGACTGGCAGCGGCTCTCCAGGGTCTCAAGCTGAGGTTTTTCACACCTATTTGCCTGGACCCTTTTTTGGAGATGCCAGGGATTGCACCTGGGACCTTCTGCTTCCCAAGCAGATGTTCTACCACTGAGCCACCATCCCTCCCCCCACCGTCCCTCCCCTGTCTGTTGTGTGGGGGGGAGGGGAAGGTAAAGGAGATTGTGAGTCACTCTGAGACTCTTCAGAGTGGAGGGCGGGATATAAATCCAATATCTTCTTCATCTTCTTCTTCCTCAGCTTTGAATTCCAAGATGGGCATTGTGGGAATGTGGAGGGGGAGGTGTCCCCAAAATGGTGGGTGTCTGTTGTGGGCGGGGGAGGGGAAGGTAAAGGAGATTGTGAGCCACTCTGAGACTCTTCGGAGTGGAGGGCGGGATATAAATCCAATATCTTCTTCATCTTCTTCTTCCTCAGCTTTGAATTCCAAGATGGGCATTGTGGGAATGTGGAGGGGGAGGTGTCCCCAAAATGGTGGGTGTCTGTTGTGGGCGGGGGGGGGGAAGGTAAAGGAGATTGTGAGCCGCTCTGAGAATCTTCGGAGTGGAGGGCGGGATATAAATCCAATATCTTCTTCATCATCTTCTTCCTCAGCTTTGAATTCCAAGATTGGCGTTGTGGGAATGGGGAGGGGGTGGCGTCCCAAAAACGCCTGACGGGAGAAAATGGATGCTGAGGCAGATCATGTGGCTTGCAAGCGGATGTTCTCCGGTTCAGTCCCGGCCATCTCTGGCGTAAAGGGTTTGCAGACCACAGGCTCTGAGAAGGACCTTTCTTTGCTTGAGGGCAGAGCAGACAAAACTGAGCTAGACGGACCTCTGGACTCTCTCCAGTATAAACAAATGTCATGTATGCAGATGAGGAAGGGCTGTTTTCTTAGGTCTTCCTGCCGGTGCTGGCATTTCAAGTGTAAGCATAGCTTATACGCCTAATTATTTTATAATTTTGCTGTCAACAGGCACCGTTTATCCGAGCATTTGTGTGGCTCCTCTTGATTTCACTGGGGTTTGAGATGAAAAATGGTCTGGAGCAGGGGTGTTAAACTTATTTGTTATGAGGGCTGGATCTGACATAAAAGAGACCTTGTTGGGCCGGACCGTGGCTGGTTGGGCCGAGCCGTGTCGGGCCAGGCCATGTGCATACCTATTTAAGATCAGGTAGCAGAGATACACATTTTATAAAGAACCCAAATAAACACATATTCTTAAACTTAAAACACGCTTAAAACATTAGCACTCGTTGGTCTTAAAGGTGCTTTCTTTGTATTTCTCCCACGGGATCCAGGGAACTGGGCAAAGGAAGCTCTGGCTCTCTGGGGGGGAGGAACCTCAGTCAATAGAAGGAAGAGAGGTTTGGCTCAGTTTGGTGTAGTGGTTAAGAGCCAGTTTGGTGTAGAGCCAGTTTGGTGTAGTGGTTAAGTGTGCGGACTCTTAACTGGGAGAACCGGGTTTGATTCCCCACTCCTCCACTTGCAGCTGCTGGAATGGCCTTGGGTCAGCCATAGCTCTGGCAGAAGTTGTCCTTGAAAGGGCAGCTGCTGTGAGAGCCCTCTCAGCCCCACCCACCTCACAGGGTGTCTGTTGTGGGGGAGGCAGGTAAAGGAGGTTGTGAGCCGTTCTGAGACTCTTCGGAGTGGAGGGCGGGATATAAATCCAATATCTTCTTCTTCTCAGTAGCTCTGCTGTGCGATTAGGAGAGCCTGGCAAAGCAAGCTATTCCTCGTCGATGGAGGAGCCTCAGCCAATGGAAAAAAATAGAGGTTTTGTTCTGTAGCTTCTGTGCAATTGAGCAAGCCTTGGAAAGCAAGCTGTGATGCAGAAGGAAGCAATAGGAGGGGGGGGAAGGAAGCAGATGACAGCCAGTTGCTCGGGGGCCTGACAGGAGCCCTCTGGGGGGCTTGATTCGGCCCCTGAACTGCATGCTTGACACCCCTGGCCTGGAGGAGCAGGTCCACGGTTAGCCGTTGTTGTTCAGCGATGAAGGCAGGGTTGACAACTGCCGGGTGGCGCCTGGCGATCTCCTGCTATTACAGTCGATTTCCGGTTGACCAAGATAGTTCCTCTGGAGAAAATGGCTTCTTTGGAGGAGGGGGAGGATTCTGTGGCATTATACCTTGCTGAGGTCCTGCTCCTCCCCAGAAGTCATCCTCCCTTGGCTCCACCCCCAATACCTCCAGGTGTTTCCCAACCCAGAGCTGGTAAGCCTAGGCCCAGGGGTAGGGAACGTTGGCTCTCCAGATGCTTTTTTTTGCCTACAACTCCCATCAGCCCTGGCCATGCTGGATGGGGCTGATGGGAGTTGTAGACAAAAAAACGTCTGGAGAGCCAAGTTTCCCTACCCCTGGCCTAGGCAAAGTAAGCTGCCACGGGCCACGACAGAATGCTGCTAAGAAAGTGCCAAAAGTGATACCTCTCGCTGTCTGTTCAAAGCCCCTTGATGAAGGCTGCATCGCAGGGCTTATTTTGTAGCAGGAACTCCTTTGCATATTAATAATAATAATAAATTTTATTTGTATCCCGCCCTCCCCGCCGAAGCAGGCTCAGGGCGGCTAACAGGACATGGTATGCACCATGATTTTACATAAAACAATTTTTAAAATACAGTTAATAAATACATTTAAAAACAGTTACATAGAAATTAAAACTACAGTAAATTAAGGTGCTATATTCAATAGATGTGTTCCGATGGCTGGATGTCGCTTTCAGGGTTCCTTATAAGCTTACAGAAAGAGGGTGGTTTTGCAAGCCCTGCGGAACTGATTAAAGTCCCGCAGGGCTCGCACTTCCTCCGGTAGTTGATTCCACCAGTGGGGGGCCATTACAGAGAAGGTCTGCTCCCTCGTTACTTTCAATATTAGGCCACACACCCCTGATGTCGCCAATCCTCCAAGAGCTTACAGGGTTCTTAGTGCAGGCCCTGCTGTAAGCTCCAGGAGGATTGGATGCCTCAGGGGTGTGCGGCCTGATAAGCAAAAGAGTTCCTGCTAAAAAAAAAAAAAACCCTGTGTGCCAGTAAGAAATCCTGTTACTTTTAACCCAGGGATGTTATGATCTGTAGGAGTATTGTTGCTGGTGTCATCCAGTTGTGGTTCTCATGCTAAATATTTGTTTGATTTTGGGCCAGACAATTCTGAAGAAAGTTTTACTTTTATTTGAAATAAAAGAAAAACAATACATAGACAAAAGAAAAAAAAAAGGAAAATATACACCAAAAAGCAACACATAACAAATAACACATAGCCTAGTAGAAAACTAGGCCACAAACAAAATACATACATCCATCTCCCTTACCCAACCAAGCACACTGGGAGGAGGAGAGGTTTCGATAAGGTAAAAAATTTTCAGTTGTAATTTCACAATTATTTCAACTCTATTTTGTATAGGACAGCTTTTAAACTAAGCAATAACCTTTTCGTTAGACAATAATTGTATCATGTTTCAATATAATTACTCCATGTCAAATCCTTTACTTTTGACCCACTTATACACAGGGTCCCATTCCTCCTGACACTTCTGCACATTTCCGTTTCTTAGTCTTGTAGACATTAGGTCGGCCTCAGCAGTTTCTAATAATTTATTTATAAACTCTTCTCTGTTCGGGGTTTTCTCACCTTTCCAATACTTGGCATATAGTATTCTGGCAATTGTGATAATGTACATTAACAGTTTCAGTTTTGTTACGGGCACTTTCTGCCTGCAGATATTTAAAAGATATAGTTCCGGCACGTGAATAATTTGTGTTTCCAAAATTTTCTGAGTCCAAATATTGATTTGCGTCCAATACTTTCTAGCTGACTTGCATTGCCACCATATATGAAATAAAGATCCTTTAACTTCTCGACATTTCCAACACTTGTTGGAGTATGTAGGATAAATTTTAGCCAATCTATTAGGTGTAAGATACCACCTATATACCATTTTATATAAGTTTTCTTTAAGATCTGCTGGTCTTATCAGCTTTAAATTCTGTTTCCATAATTTCTCCCATTCCTCTAGATCTATGTTGTAGCCAAAATCTTTGAGCCAACGAATCCATGCTTCCTTCACCGCTTCATTACTCATCTTAATTTGGAGCAGCCAATCGTACACCTTAGAAATCATCTTCTGCTTGGATTCTAAAATCAAGTCTAGCTCGATTTGTGTGTTCACAAAGCCTTTTTCTTTATCTGCCCGGAATCTTGATCTCAGTTGGCATTGGAGCTACCAACTTAACTTAGCAATCTCTTCTTGGGCCAGACAATTCTGTTAGCCTTTTAATGGGTGTGTTGGGGCGGGGGTGGTGGAGAATGGCATAGGAAAGTGCATGTTAGTTTTGTTTAGAGCAAGGGTAGGGAACGTTGGCTCTCCAGATGTTTTTTTTTGCCTACAACTCCCACCAGCCCCAGCCAGCATGGCCAATGGCTAGGGCTGATGGGAGTTGTAGGCAAAAAACATCTGGAGAACATAAGAGAAGCCATGTTGGATCAGGCCAATGGCCCATCTAGTCCAACACTGTGTCACATAAGAACATAAGAGAAGCCATGTTGGATCAGGCCAATGGCCCCTCCAGTACAACACTCTGTGTCACATAAGAACCTAAGAGAAGCCATGTTGGATTAGGCCAATGGCCCCTCCAGTACAACACTCTGTGTCACATAAGAACCTAAGAGAAGCCATGTTGGATCAGGCCAATGGCCCCTCCAGTACAACACTCTGTGTCACATAAGAACTTAAGAGAAGCCATGTTGGATCAGGCCAATGGCCTATCTAGTCCAACACTCTGTGTCACATAAGAACATAAGAGAAGCCCTGTTGGATCAGGCGAGTGGCCCATCCAGTCCAACACTCTGTGTCACATAAGAATCTAAGAGAAGCCATGTTGGATCAGGCCAATGGCCCCTCCAGTCCAAAACTCTGTGTCACATAAGAACCTAAGAGAAGCCATGTTGGATTAGGCCAATGGCCCCTCCAGTACAGCACTCTGTGTCACATAAGAACATAAGAGAAGCCCTGTTGGATCAGGCCAGTGGCCCATCCAGTCCAACACTCTGTGTCACATAAGAACATAAGAGAAGCCATGTTGGATCAGGCCAATGGCCCCTCCAGTCCAAAACTCTGTGTCACATAAGAACCTAAGAGAAGCCATGTTGGATTAGGCCAATGGCCCCTCCAGTACAGCACTCTGTGTCACATAAGAACATAAGAGAAGCCCTGTTGGATCAGGCCAATGGCCCCTCCAGTACAACGCTCTGTGTCACACAGTGGCCAATATATGTGTGTGTGTATACATATACACATACATACATACACACATACACACACACACACACACACATATATATACTGTGGCTAATAGCCACTGATGGACCTCTGCTCCATATTTTTATCCAATCCCCTCTTAAAGCTGGCTATGCTTGTAGCCGCCACCACCTCCTGTGGCAGTGAGCTTTTTTCATAGGCCTTAAACTCTGGTCCAGTGTCTTTCCAGTGCAGTGTTGCGGTTAGAACGTCGGATTGCTGAGACCTGGGTTTGAATCCCAACTCTGCAACAGAAGCCTGTTGGGTGACCTTGGGCCTGTCTTGCCACCTCGACTTAATCCACTTCTTTGGTTAGAGCCAAGAAAGAAAATTAAAACACTGTCAAGCAACTGAGGCCCCCTAGTGGCTGTTTGCGAGCTCTTGTTCATGTGTTCACCCAAAGTAAAATCCTACCATTTCCATCCCACCTTTTGGCCTAAGCATCTGGTTTTAATTATTAATTTCTAGTACTTTTGCACCATCTGTCCACAATCATGCGCCTGAGGTGGTTCACGGTGATACAGAATCAAGTTAGAAAGCCAACCTGTAATCAATAGAAATAAGAATGGAAACAAAATACAAAAACAGTTCAGTCAACGTAGAATGAAAGATAAAATAGTCTGGGCAACTTAGACAGCAAAAGATTACTAAAAGCGGTGGCAGAATCATAGAATCACAGAGCTGGAAGGGACCTCCAGGGAATTGTAGTCCAACCCCCTGCACAGTGCAGGAAACGCACAAACACCTCCCCCTAAATTCACAGGATCTTCATTGCTATAGAATCATAGGAATCCATTGCTATAGAACAGGGGTGGCCCACGGTAGCTCTCCAGATTTGTTTTTGCCTACAACTCCCATCAGTCCCAGCCAGCATGGCCAATGGCTGGGGCTGATGGGAGTTGTAGGCAAAAACATCTGGAGAGCTACCGTTGGCCACCCCTGCTATATAATCATGGCAGTATCTTAAACATCAGCAGTCTACTGAAACCAGAATGCAGCTGGAAGAAATGGGGGGGGGGGGAACGAAACCACACATCAATCGGTTTAAAACAGTTCTTTTCTTTTATTTTTTTTTTTAATTCAGTGTCCGTTTATATTGGGCCTTTCTCTCCATTGGGGACCTGGAATATTGTGTGCAGTTCTGGAGGCCTCGTGTCAAGAAAAATGTGGACAGAATGGGAGCGGGTGCAGAGGAAAGCAACAAGGGTGGTTAGGGACCTGGAGTCCAAGCCCTACTATGAGGCTCCCCCGGTGGCTCAGTGGTAGAGCATCTGCTTGGGAAGCAGAAGGTCCCAGGTTCAATCCCCGGCATCTCCAAAAAAGGGTCCAGGCAAATAGGTGTGAAAAACCTCCGCTTGAGACGCTGGAGAGCCGCTGCCAGTCTGAGAAGACAATTCTGACTTTGATGGACCGAGGGTCTGATTCAGTAGAAGGCAGCTTCATATGTGTTCATGTGTATGAGGAATGGTTGGGGGACTTGGGAGTGTTCAGTCTGGAGAAGAGGTGGGGAGACAGGATTGCTCTCTTAAAGTATTTGAAGGGCTGTCCCTTAGAGGAGGAGGGCAGGGATCTCTTCCTATGGGCAGCAGAGGAGAGAACTTGCAAGAAGGGGTCTAATTTAAGGGCAAGAAGGTACCAGCTGGATATTAGGAAAAGCTTTTCTACAGTCGGAGTTGTTCAGCACAGGAATTGGCTCCCGAGGGAGGTGGTGAACTCCACCTCAGTGGCAGTCTTTAAGCAGCATCTGGAAAAACGCTTGTAAGGGATGCTCTAGGCCAGGGGTAGCCAACGGTAGCTCTCCAGATGTTTTTATGCCTACAACTCCCATCAGCCCCAGCCATTGGCCATGCAGGGGTGGCCAGACTGTGGCTCTTTCACACATATTCGGGGTAGCTCTCCAGATGTTTTTTGCCTACAACTCCCATCAGCCCCAGCCATTGGCCATGCTGGCTGGGGCTGATGGGAATTGTCGGCAAAAAAACATCTGGAGAGCTACCGTTGGCCCCCCCTGCTCTAGGCTGATCCCGCCTTGAGCAGGAGGCTGGACTAGAGGGCCTCTAGGGCCCCTTCCATCTCCGTGATTCTAAGACCTAAAGCAACTTACATTGTTCTCTTCTCGACGACGATGACTGCAGATTTATACCCCGCTCTTCTCTCTGAATCAGAGACTCAGAGCGGCTTACAATCTCCTAGATCTTCTCCCCCCACAACAGACAGCCTGTGAGGTGGGTGGGGCTGAGAGGGCTCTCACAGCAGCTGCCCTTTCAAGGACAACTCCTGCGAGAGCTATGGCTGACCCCAGACCATTCCAGCAGCTGCAAGTGGAGGAATCAAGCCCGGTTCTCCCAGAGAAGAGTTCACACACTTAACCATTACACCCAACTGGCTTCTCCTCCATTTTGTCGCACAACCCCGTGAGGTAAATTAGGTTGAGAGTGTGTGACAGACCCAAAGTCACCCAGCGTGCTTTCATGGCAGAGTGGGGATTCGAACCTGGGTTTTTTAGACCCTGAACCGGCACTTTAGCTGCTACACCATGCTGGCTCTAAGTCTTGGGCTAGCCCTTAGACATCCAGATTTTTTTGGAGGGGGGTTACTACTAGAAAGGTCAGTCCATCGTGTTTCTCCTCCTTCATCTCTGAAGGGGGAAGGGGACATGAAGGAGGACTCTATAAATATATATAGTTCTATTTATTACATTTGTATCCCACCCTCTCCTGACGGGCTGATGGCGGCCCTGAGGTAGATAGATATCTCCTAAAATATGACCTAGAGAATAGAAGTTTGCAGAAGATTTACTGCCTGTAGCTCCTCTGCTCTAACCTCTGGGGAGGGACGGTGGCTCGGTAGAGCATCTGCTTGGTAATCAGAAGGTCCCAGGTTCAGTCCCCGGCATCTCCAACTAAAAAGGGTCCAGGCAAATAGGCGTGAAAAACCTCAGCTTGAGACTCCGGAGAGCCGCTGCCAGTCTGAGGAGACAAGACTGACTGGGATGGACCAAAGAGGGTCTGATTCAGTAGAAGGCAGCTTCATATATGTTCATATATATGTTCATAACCAGGAGTTAGAGCGCATTCAGAGGATCTAGCAGAACAGTGTTATGTATTTGGCAATAAACTCTTATGTCCAATTTTTGTGTCTCTTGTGCAACGAAACCCTAGCACATCAGATCCAACCTCTTTTTGGATTTGGACTGCCATGTTTTAGTACATCAGAACCTTCTCAGCTGTACCAAGTACATCTACAGCAGGGGTATGAAACATGCATTTCAGGGGCCAAATCAGGCTCCCGGGGGGCTCCTATCAGGCCCCCGAGCAACTGGCTATCTGCTTCCTTTTCCCTCTTGTTTCCTTCTGCATCTCAACTTGCTTTGCAAGGCTTGCTCAATTGCACAGGAGCTACAGAGCAAAACCTCTATTTTCTCCATTGGCTGAGGCTCCTTGCTTGGGGAGGAAGGGGGGAGGAATAGCTTGCTTTGCCAGGCTCTCTCAATTGCAAAGTGGAGCTACTGAGCCAAGTCTCTCTTCTATGGGCTGAGGCTCCTCCCCCTCCTGGTCCCTTGGGAAAGGAAGGAAAGAGCCGGAGCTTCCTTTGCCCAGTTTCCTGGATTCCATGGGAGAAATACAAAGAAAGCATCTCTGCTAATATGAGTAGAGTAGAAGCTGCCTTCTACTGAATCAGACCCTCGGTCTATCAAAGTCAGTATTGTCTACTCAGACTGGCAGCGGCTCTCCAGGGTCTCAAGCTGATGTTTTTCACTCCTATTTGCCTGGACCCTTTTTATTGGAGATGCCGGGGATTGAACCTGGGACCTTCTGCTTACCAAGCAGAAGCTCTACTGCTGAGCCACCGTCCTAATCTTAAATAGGTACCCGACATGACTCAGCCCAATCCAACACGGTCCAGCCCAACAAGGTCTCATTTATGCCAGATCTGGCCCCCGTAACAAATGAGTTAAACACCCCTGATCTACAGGATTGCCGCTTCACATTCTACCAATTTATTGGTGCCACAGAAAAGTGACCGCTGTCCTTCCTCTGTTTTCCAGGCATCCCTGAAGGCATTAAAGACCTCCCTACTGGAATAGCCCTACCTCTGGAATCCAACCTGGCTTACATGAATGGTGTCAGTTTCACCAAAGGCTGTTACATCGGACAGGAGTTAACTGCTAGGACCCACCATATGGGTGTCATCCGTAAACGCCTCTTGCCGATAGAGCTTGCAGTACCCATGCCTTCCGAAAGCATTCCTAACGGTGCGGAAATCGTTACGGAATCGGGAAAGTCGGCTGGGAAGTACCGGGCCGGAAGCGATGAGCTTGGGATAGCCCTGCTCCGACTGGCTCACGTGAACGAACCGTTGCGTCTAAAACTCCCCGGTGACGCGACCGTGAATCTCACAGCTTCCGTTCCTGAATGGTGGCCGAAGGCTACAAACGCGTAGAAGAAGCTTGTGTTCAACATCGTCTGCCTCGCTGAAGATAGCCTTGTGGACTTGAAGTTCATTCGCTGTTCCCTTGATTTTGTTTAATGATTTGTCGGGTCATCTGCCCGACTCCATTATATTTCAGCAGGCGTTGCGCGAGAAGAGCTCCACGCAGATTATGCCCATTTTCACTGTCGCTTATTAGGGAGGACCAAATAATGTGCGCAGCGTAAATTATTTTAAGAGATTCTTGTGTCTCTAATACTGATGCTTTTTCTAAATTTGGGAAACTGCCTTGCTGTTTATTCACACCTTCCTTCCTTCTTTATGGAAAGACTCAGAACAACAGGCAAAAAAAGGAGCAGTGCTCAGGAAACACCAGTCCCAACTTGCTAAGTTCTTAGATCATATATTGACATCACAACGAAGCGCCAGGTGTACAGAAGCCTCTGTGTGCTTGGATTGGCCTCCAGAGAGAGCCAGTTTAGTGTAGTGGTTAAGTGTGCGGACTCTTATCTGGGAGAACCGGGTTTGATTCCCCACTCCTCCACTTGCACCTGCTGGAATGGCCTTGGGTCAGCCATAGCTCTAATAGAGAGCCAGTTTGGTGTAGTGGTTAAGTGCGTGGGCTCTTATCTGGGAGAACCGGGTTTGATTTTCCACTCCTCCACTTGCACCTGCTAGCATGACCTTGGGTCAGCCATAGCTCTGGCAGAAGTTGTCCTTGAAAGGGCAGCTGCTGTGAGAGTCCTCTCAGCTCCACCCACCTCACAGGGTGTCTGTTGTGGGGGAGGAAGGAGAGTGTGAGCCGCTCTGATACTCTTCGGAATGGAGGGCGGAATATAAATCCAATGTCGTCATCGTCGTCTTCTTCAGTTCCAGCAGCTAGCACTGAACGCATCCACCTGAAGATCCTGCTTCCAGCTTTTCCCCTTTTCTGTGTTCTCACCATATTTGCCCTGGGAGTAGCCTCCACTTTTCCTTGCCAGAGAGAAAGGAATTATTGTACAGCTGTTTTGATTTTTCGGTCTACTGGCTATGGCCTGCGGTTAGGAGGATAAGCAGAAAGAAAAATCAAAACAGTTGTACTATATTTTATAAGAACTTTCTATCAGTCTGTGACTAGACTTGGGATAACCGCAGAGGGTCTATGGAATAGATCAGTCGCCGCTTGTATCAGTTCTTTTGACAGGTTTTTTTTTGGGAGGGGGGGAAGAATTAAATGTTTATTTTAATTTATTAGTATTTTTAAAAATCTACCAACCTGACTTCAAAGGCTCTTGGAATTATCTTTAAAAAAATAACTCAAGTTTTCCCTTAAAAAAAAAAAAGATATGTAACACACACACGCTGCTTTATTTTACAAAATATGTTCTAAATCACTGTGGGTGCTAAAATGCTTTTTTCCCTTTGTTTTCAAAGCTGGCGTGAAAAGGAAAGGTATATCATTCTGGATTTAAAATTTCAAAATGGTTCCTCCAGATGGCTTTTACTATATTACTTTCCAATTGGAGGTTTTTTTAAAATTATTTTTGCTCCTTTTAGAATCGTAGCGACGTAATCTGTTTGCAAATGAGTTCTCGTTAACCGTCAGGAATTGCTCACAGTTTAAGAAGAGTTCTTTTAAAAATGCTTTAGGAAAAAGATCCAGATTTAAGACTTCAGAATCGCGTAGAAAGGCTTTTGCAAGGATTTTTTAAATTAATATTTCTTGTATATGACCCCCGAGGTTCCGGATTCCCCTCTGCCATAGCTAGCAGTGGCCGCACCTGATTGTGTAGCAGTGTAAAGTTATGGAAGTTTGTATAAACTACAGAAAGCGAGAGCAAGCGTTGGCCCAGTTTATACAGGAGTCCATTTTGTTAGGAGGTTCCTGATAACCGCAACAGCTAGTGGATTGCTGCAGCTATTTGCAGAGCCCCCTACCCACCCACCCCCTTGCACTCCCTCCGGGAGCCTTTTCTTATTGTGGAGCCGCAGAGAGGAATAAAGGTGGCTGAACAAGCGGAATACTGAGTGAGTCGATGGGCAGAAAACATGACAGAACTATGCAGCTTCGAGGATTCAAACTGAAAGATCGGATCCATCAATTCTAATTCAGCCCGTAAATTCTAATTCCGCACGGTGGAATCAAGCGTGTTTGTCTTTGGATCCAGTAAAGATATGAAGGAACTCGATAGCCCCACGTTTCGCATGTGTCTATCTTTTAGTGTGGCGCTGGAAGGAGATATAGGTGTTAACGGGACCGGATCGACATGTTTTTTGAGGGGGGGGCAGAATTAAAAAATGACGCCCCCTTATGGGCCATTCTGTCTTACGGTCCCATAGAATGCAATGGACTTCATACCCAATTTGACGCCCCCCCCCCCCCGCCTCTGGCAGTGCCCTGAGCAAGCGCACCCCCCTAGATCCGGCCCTGGAACTGGAGCACTCTTGATACTGGAGACGGGTGATTGTTCTCATCTCTTCTCCCCGCCCCCCCCCCCCCCAATAATGGCCTATTAATGGTCACCCAGCGGTAGCACTGCCCAGCAAGTTCACATCAGAGGGGACACCTTTGTGATACGAGTGACAGAAATCAGGTTAAGGGTCCCCTGATCCGTCATCCACACATTTAGAGGGCAGGACTCACCTTAGGAAGCCATCAGAGAAGTTTGCGTGCTGGGAAAATGGGCTTCAGGCTTCCTGTATCCTGCGATCACATGACTCGGGACACTTAGAGCCAAAAAGGAGGTGTCTAACAGGCTGTTTCCACTGGCTAAAACAGCCCAGGAGGGAAGCCCAAAGCCTGCTCTCCCCATTTGCAGCGCTTGGAGCTGCACTGAGCGTTTGCAGCTCTTTCTAAGGGAAGTTCCTTTCTGTGTGACTTAAGGATCATGGTCAGCGGATTCCCAGATCCACATCGCTTAGATCGGGGCCGGCCAAACTTGCTTGACATAAGAGCCGCATAGAATAAACATTAGATGTTCGAGAGCCACAAGAAATGAATGTCATGTTCAAGAGCCGCAAGGCAGGCAAATAGATGGGGAGGGAGAGGTGGAAAGAAAGCAGCTTTAAATGCATTCTCCAAGCCACCAGCTGGCTTGGCTTGGAGAATTGATTTAAAGAGAGTAATGCCTTCCCCAAGCCAGCCAACGGGGTGGTGGGATCTTCGAGAGCCGCCCAATATGTGTGAAAGAGCCACACATGGCTACCGAGCAGCAGTTGGCCACCCCTGACTTAGATCATTTAGCCGGACCCCAGGACTCAGAATACTTTCCTGCAGCTGCCTGATGCTTCAGGAAAGGATCTTACATTCAGGATTTTAAGCAAGGCATATGTTGGGCAGGCATTTGGAATTAAGGAAGGGGTGTGTGCGTAGCAGCTATTTTAAGGGGTCCAGTGAGTCTCCGCCCTGGTAAAACGTCACTTTATCTTAGCGTTCACGTGAAACAGTGTGTCCATGAAAAGGAATCATGTGTAATGGGTACTTTACACCTGACTGTAAAGGTTGCTAAAGGACGCATTAAATTATCTGTGTCAATAAACTCGAGCTGATTTTTGTGCCTTTTGAGTTGTACAGCTGAGCACGCAGGAAAGCCTGGCAGACTAGAGGTTTGCAATCAGTGTTGCCTGGTTTGAACTCAGAACAGCTTCCCCAGATACGGGATGGGGAAAGCCTATTTCAGGGGTGGCCAAATGGTAGTTCTTTCACACTGCCCTGTTGGCCAGCTTGGAGAAGGCATTGCTCTCTTTCAGTGACTTCAAGCCAAGCCAGCTGGCAGCTTGGAGATCGCGTGGAAAGTTAAAGTTGCTTGCTTTCTACCTCTCCCCCCCCTCTATTTTCCTTCCTTCTTATCTTACAGCTCTCAAAACACCTGATGTTCAGCCACCCCTGGTCTAGTCAGTCCCCCTTCAACTGACAATACACTCAGAAGTCAAAAGTGGTCCCTTGGACAAACGACAACAGGGAGAAATTCCAGAAGAATGCGTAAGAACATAAGAGAAGCCACGTTGGGTCAGGCCAACACTGTAACAGCAGAATGATGAACAGTCTTTCTGAAACCTTAAAACACTTGCTTCTAGGGTTACCAGATGGTCTCTCTTCCGTTTGTCCATATTCTTTGGGACTCTCTTGAAAAACCTGATGAAAACATCCTCTTTTTGGGTTGGAAGATGATGACTATCCCTAGTTAGAAGCAATGATCACAGCCTAAATAGGAGGGGGTATTCAAAATGAGATGTGTCAGAGGGATCACTTGTTTGAAGTAGTCCGTCGAGAAATCGATCCCCTTTTTTGCTTTTCAAAAGACGGTAGCTCTAGTTTCTGAGAGTAGTCAAGTTAGCCTGCGGTAGAAGAACAGTTAGATTCGAGCATCTCTGAGACCAACAAGATTTTGGGGAGATAGATCACGATGGGTAGCCAGTTATTTAGGCTTGGGTCTTTACTATTGCGACTGCGCAATGAAGCTTAGCTGAGAATCCCAGCCTGCGATTGTGACGTGTAGCTGGAGTCAACTTATTGAGCTATTGCGTACAATGCAAAGACAGCAAATATTTTTCATTGTGTCCCGGCTCCTTCCTTTTAGATAGTGTGTGTGTTCTCCCCATGTGCTATGTATGCATGTTTTTACTCTTCGTGCTTTTTCTTAATAAAATACCTTTCTGGCTATCCAGCCTGGTTTATTTGAGCGTTCTCAGGGAATAAATCCCTGTAAAACATTGGTGAAGATCTCCTAGCTACTCCCCATCTCACCAGTCTCCAATTAATGCCAATTCCCCAATTAATTAGGAGACATCCCATTTGAGTAAAATTTTATCCTTATGCAGGGCTTTTTTTTGTAAAAAAAAGCCCAGCGGGGACTCGTTTGCATGTTAGGCCACACCCCCTGGTGCCACCATTTTTTCACATAGGGCTTTTTTGTAGAAAAGGCCCAGCGTGAACTTATTTGCATATTAGGCCACACCCCCTGATGCCAAGCCGATCAACTGCGTTGCTGCATGTTCCTGCTTAATAAAAAGCCCTGTCCTTATGAAACATGAATTTAAAAAAAAAATCGAGGGATAGAGTTTCCAAGTCCAATTCAAGAAATATCTGGGGACTTTGGGGGTGGAGCCAAGAGCAGGGGAGGGGAGGGTGACAAATATAACTGAACTCCAAAGGGAGTGCTGGCAATCACATTTAAAGGGACTGCATACCTTTGATTTTGCACCCCCCCCTCAAAAAACATGTCGATCCGGTCCTGCTTGAGTCAGCCATAGCTCTCGCAGAGTTGTTCTTGAAAGGGCAGCTTCTGAGGGAGCTCTCTCAGCCCCACCTACCTCACAGAGTATCTGTTGTGGGGGAGGAAGGTAAAAGGAGATTTTGAGCCACTTTGAGATTCTGAAATTTGGAGGGGATGGCAGGATATAAATCCGATGTTGTCGTCGTCTTGTTGTTGCGACATTGTAATATATAATGAAATAATTATACTCATGGCCCAGTTGCTAACAGGCCACGGACCGGTACCGGTCCATGGCCCAGGGGTTGGGGAACTCTGCTTTAACACACTGGAGGCTGCTTCTGTCCCTGGCCTCGCACACGATTTTAGTGGTGGGGAAGGGAGGTTGATGACAAGAGAGGCACAGTCACACAGAGGGGGACCTTTTTGGGGGACTCATGGAATTGGACCCCCTTGTCCAGGGGTGGCCAAACTGGCTTAACATAAAAGAAGAAGAAGATATTGGATTTATATCCCGCCCTCCACTCTGAAGAGTCTCAGAGGGGCTCACAATCTCCTTTACCTTCCTCCCCCACAACAGACACCCTGTGAGGTAGATGAAGATATTGGATTTATATCCCGCCCTCCACTCCGAAGAGTCTCAGAGCGGCTCACAATCTCCTTTCCCTTCCTCCCCCACAACAGACACCCTGTGAGGTGGGTGGGGCTGGAGAGGGCTCTCCCAGCAGCTGCCCTTTCAAGGACAACTTCTGCCAGAGCTATGGCTGACCCAAGGCCATGCTAGCAGGTGCAAGTGGAGGAGTGAGGAATCAAACCCGGTTCTCCCAGATAAGAGTCCGCACACTTAACCACTACACCAAACTGGCTCTCCACATAGCCACATAGAATAAGCGTCACATAACCACATAGAATAAGCGTCAGATATTTGAGAGCCACGAGACATGAACATCAGATGTTCGAGAGCTGCAAGACAGGAAGGAAGGAAAATAATGGGGGAGGGAGGTGGAAGTGGAAAGAAAGCGCCTTTAAATGCATTCTCCAAGCCAGCGAAGAGGGCAGTGGGGGCTTTGAGAGCCACACAATATGTGTGAAAGAGCCACCCCTGCCCTAGTCCAATCCTTTTGCAACTTGGATGGTGTTTTGAGGAGAGGCTCCGGATGCTACGCTGAAAATTTGGTGCCTCTATCTCAAAAAACTGTCTCACAGAGACCCATGGATCAGTTCTCTATTATACCCTATGGCAGGGGTGTTGAAATCACTTGTTATGAGGGCCGGATCTAACATAAATGAGACCTTGAGCCATGCCATGTGTGTACCTATTTAAGTTTAGGTAGCAGAGATATAAACTTTACAAAGGACATAGACAAACACACACACACAAAAAAAAAAAGCTTGGGAAAAGAACATGCTTAAAACATTAGCACTCATTGGTCTTAAAGGTGCTTTCTTTGTCTCGCTCCCTTGTGAGCCAGGGAACTGGGCAAAGGAAACTCTGGCTCTTTTCTTCCTTCCCCAGGGGACCAGGAGGGAGAGGAGCCTCAGCCAACGGAAGGAAGAGAGGCTTGGCTGTGCTGTCCAATTGAGAAAGCCTGGCAAAGCAAGCCTTCCCTCCCCAGGGGAGGAGCCTCAGCCAATGGAGAAAATAGAGCATTTGCTCTGTAGCTCCTGTGTGATTGAGCAAGCCTTGCAAAGCAAGCTGAGATGCAGAAGGGAGCAAGAGAGAGGGAGAAGGAAGTATTTTGGGGAGAGGCCCCCGGATGCTATACAGAAAATATTTTTCAAAACCTATTTTATTACATTTTCTTTAGTAACATAATAAACATAGTAACATATAGTAAATTAAACTTCTTGGGGTAATCTCATGTTTTCATACATATGTCCATTAGTTACGACATTCAGGTGGATGTCTTTGTTCATTAAATAAAAATATATACATCAAAAGTGTCATAACTATGCAATACTATATATTTTGGAGGTACAGCCTCTATCTCAAAAAAACAGCCCCCTCCCCAGAGCCGTGGGTCAATTCTCCATTATTTTCTATGGGAATAAGTCTCCATAGGGAATAGGTAACTTCTCGTATGGACATATGAAGCTGCCTTATACTGAATCAGACCCTGGGTCCATCAAAGGCAGTCTTGTCTACTCAGACTGGCAGTGGCTCTCCAAAGTCTCAAGCTGAGGTCTTTCACAGCTACTTGCCTGGACCTTTTTTAGATGGAGATGCCGGGGGATTGAACGTGGGACCTCCTGCTTACCAAGCAGATGCTCTACCACTGGGCCACTGTCCCTCCCTAAAGTCAGTATTGTCTACTCAGACTGGCAGCAGCTCTCCAGAGTCTCAAGCTGAGGTTTTTCATGCCTTTTTCCCAGGACCCTTTTTTGGAGATGCCGGGGGTTGAACCTGGGACCTCCTGCTTACCAAGCAGATGCTCTGCTACTGAGCCACTGTCCCTCCCCTAAAGAACATATGAAGCTGCCTTATACTGAATCAGACCTCTGGTCCATCAAAGTATTGTCTTCTCAGACTGGCAGCGGCTCTCCAGGGTCTCAAGCTGAGGCTTTTTTTACACCTATCTGCCTGGACCCTTTTTAGTTGGAGATGCCGGGGATTGAACCTGGGACCTCCTGCTTCCCAAGCAGATGCTCTACCACTGGGCCACTGTCCCTCCCTAAAGTCAGTATTGTCTACTCAGACTGGCAGCAGCTCTCCAGAGTCTCAAGCTGAGGTTTTTCATGCCTTTTTCCCAGGACCCTTTTTTGGAGATGCCGGGGGTTGAACCTGGGACCTCCTGCTTACCAAGCAGATGCTCTGCTACTGAGCCACTGTCCCTCCCCTAAAGAACATATGAAGCTGCCTTATACTGAATCAGACCTCTGGTCCATCAAAGTATTGTCTTCTCAGACTGGCAGCGGCTCTCCAGGGTCTCAAGCTGAGGCTTTTTTTACACCTATCTGCCTGGACCCTTTTTAGTTGGAGATGCCGGGGATTGAACCTGGGACCTCCTGCTTCCCAAGCAGATGCTCTACCACTGAGCCACAGCCCCATTCATGGCTCTCCAGGGTCTCAAGCTGAAGTTTTTCACGCCTCTTTGCCTGGACCCTTTTTAGTTGGAGATGCCGGGGATTGAACCTGGGACCTTCTGCTTCCCAAGCAGATGCTCTACCACTGAGCCACCGTCCCAGAGTTCCCAGCAGACATTTTCCTCCCCCCACCCCCCTTTCTGATGACCCTAAAGTGGGGGGAGGGCCTCCAAAGAGGGAGATCTCCTGCCCCACCTCGTTGAAAATTATTTTGGCTGCGATGAGCGAAGCACATGAGTGGTAAAATTCGCTCGGATATGCCTGTATGAATAAAGGAATCAATTCTCTACTACAAGTGTATAAAAACATCTTTATTGGACATTATCGAAAACCATTTGCATTGCAAGAGGCTATTACACGGAGCTATTGCTTCCCCCCCACACACACCTGGGGATTGGCAACCCTGAAACCCACAGGGGCGGTTTAGGGTAGTTCTCCAGATTTTTTTTTTTTGCCTACAACTCCCATCAGCCCCAGCCATTGGCTATGCTGGCTGGGGCTGATGGGAGTTGTAGGCGAAAAGTGGAGCGCTACCCTTGCCCCCCCCCGCCTGAGTCGCATATGCTAATGAGCAACGGTCTCCCTCCTCAGCTGAGGCGAATTTTTTTTTTTGAATCAGCGTTTTTCCACCGCCCTTCCCCCTCCTCAGCCAACGTTCCCCTTTTGGCGGGCAGAGCGCGCGCGCACTCCCTCGCGAGACGACGGCACGGAGGGCGGGGGGGAGGGCGGAGCCACGGCTGGCACCTCCTCCTTCCCCGCCAAAGTTCCCGCCCGGAGCCCTGGCAGAGCCAGGCCCCGCCCCTTGCTCGCGCGTCGCTGGGCCTTGCGGGACTGCTGTGCGCCTGCGCGGCCGCCCTCCCTTCAGAGGCCAGCGGAAGGGGGCCGGGCCGAGCTAAGATGGTGGCCGACGGCGCTCGGGCTCTGGCCGTCCCCCTCCCGGGAGGGACCCCCCGGCCTGAGGTGAGGCGCAGCTGGGGAAGGGGAAGGCGAGGCTCAAAGGGAGAAATTCCCTATCCAGCGGGGGAAGGCTGGGCCTCTGCGCCGGGGGTTGCCAATCTCCCGGTGGGGGCGGGGGTCCCTCTGTTTGGACCCCTCCCCCCCTTCAGGGTCATCAGAAAGCGCGGGGGGGGGGAGGGAAGTGTCTCCATGGTGACCTGTTGCAGGAGTGGCCAAACTGGGGCTCTTACACACATATTCAGGGTGGCCAGTGGTAGCTCTCCAGATGTTGAAACCAAATCAGCCAGTATCATAATGAACATATGAGCAACATGTGAAGCTGCCTTATACTGAATCAGACCCTTGGTCCATCAAAGTCAGTATTGTCTTCTCAGACTGGCAGCAGCTCTCCAGGGTCTCAGGCTGAGGTTTTCCACACCTATTTGCCTGGACCCTTTTTTGGAGATGCCGGGGATTGAACCTGGGACCTTCTGCTTCCCAAGCAGATGCTCTACCACTGAGCCACCGTCCCTCGAATGCCCCTGTATAAATCGATGGCGCGGTCTCGTTTGGAGCACTGTGTGCAATTCTGGTCACCGCACCTCCAAAAGGATATTCTAGCATTGGGAAAAGTGCAGAAAAGGGCAACTAGCATGATTCAAGGGTTGGAACACTTTCCCGATGAAGAAAGGTTAAAACGCTTGGAGCTCTTTAGCTTGGAGAAATGTGGACTGTGGGGTGACGTGATAGAGGTTTGCAAGATGATGCATGGGATGGAGGAAGTAGGGAAAGAAGTACTTTTCTCCCTTTCTCACAATACAAGAACTCGTGGGCATTCAATGAAATTGCTGAGCAGTCAGGTTAAATGGAAAAAAAGGAAGTACTTCATCACCTAAAGGGTGATTAACATGTGGAATTCACTGCCACAGGAGGTGGTGGCGGCTGCAAGCATAGCCAGCTTCAAGAGGGGGTTAGATAAAAATATGGAGCATAGGTTCATCAGTGGCTATTAGCCACAATTTGTATATATATATGTGTGTGTGTATGTGTGTGTATATATATAGATAATTTTTTTGGCCACTATGTGACAGAGTGTTGGACTGGATGGGCCATTGACCTGATCCAACATGGCTTCTCTTATGTTTTTTGCCTACAACTCCCATCAGCCCCAGCCAGCATAGCCATGGGAGTTGCAGGCAAAAAACATCTGGAGAGCTACTGTTGGCCATCCCTGTATGATGTGGTTCTGGAAGCCCCCCCACCCCATTGTACAGCTTGGAGAAGGCATTGTCTCTTTAAATAATTTATACAAGCCAGCTGGTGGCTTGGAAAATGCATTTAAAGTTGCTTTCTTTCTACCTCTTCCTCCCCTTCTATCTTCCTTCCTTCCCTCCCTCAAACATCAGTGGTAGAGCATCTGCTTGGTAAGCAGAAGGTCCCAGGTTCAATCCCTGGCATCTCCGACTGAAAAGGGTCCAGACAAATAGGCGTGCAAAACCTCAGCTTGAGACCCTGGAGAGCTGCTGCCAGTCTGAGTAGACAATACTGATTTTGATAGACTGAGGGTCTGATTCAGTATAAGGCAGCTTCATAAGTTCATATATGTACCCAGCCCCCCAGCCAATGTTCGCTTTAAGCTGCAGAGTCTTGTGAGCAAAAATTCTACTTTGTGAGCTTCTGGCATTAAAGTTGTGAGCTACTGCATGGATTAGTGTGCTCTGGGGGACATCCTTCCTGAACGAAGTCAAAAATTTGTGAGCTAGAGGCTAAAAATCTGTGAGCTAGCTCATGCTAACTCAGCTTAGAAGGTGTGCAGTCCATTTAAATGTGATGGCCGGAAGTCCCTTTGGAGTTCCCTTTGTCACACCCTTGCTCCCGGCTCCACCCGCAACGTCTCCTGGCTCCACCCCCAAAGTCCCCAGAGATTTTTTGCATTGGACTTGGCAACCCTACTCTGCGCCTTGTAAGGAGATTAGGCGCCTGCCGTCTGCCCCCCCGCCCTAGTATCCTGCTATTTCGTTCTGACCCTGCAAGGAGCACGTATGGGTATGTGAAGCTTGCCCATTTGCCTTATTCTCGTTCCTGTGAAAGAGGGGAGGCTGAAAGAATAAGCTTTGAATCCAGTGGCAATTTTAAGACCAATGAAAGTTTTATTCTGGGTATGAGCTTTCATCTTCGTGTGCACAAAAGCTTATACCCAGGAATTAAACTTTGTTGGTCTTAAAGACACCGCTAGACTCAAACTTTGTTCTGCTGCTTCAGACCAGCGTGGCAACCCACCTGAATCGAGCTGAACGACAATGAGAGTGCTTTGGTTGCAAACACTTTATAGACTGTTTATAAGCAGCTTATAGGAGTGGCCAAACTGTGGCTCGGGAGCCACGTGTGGCTCTTCCGCATATATTGTGTGCATCTGGAAGCCCCCACTGCCCCGTCAGCCAGCTTAGAGAAGGCATTTCTCGCTTAAATCACTTCTCCAAGCCAGTCGGTGGCTCAGAGAATGCATTTAATGTTAAAGTTGCCTTCTTTCCACCTCTCCCTCCCCATCCTCCTTCCCTCCCTCCCTCGCGGCTCTCAAACATTTGATGTTCCTGTCTTGCGGCTCTCGAACATTGTGCAGGGGTTGGACTAGATGACCCTGAAGATCCCTTCCAACTCTGATTCTATGATCTGATGTTTCTTCTGTGCGGCTTTTGCATGAAGCAGGTTTGACCACTTCTGTTATAGACCGTAAAAGCTTGCAAAATACAAGAGAGCAAAAAAAAAAAAATGACAAATAAGCCTCAGAATAATCTTATGGAAGTTGGTCCTTGATGACATCTTGATGGGTTTCTCATCTCTCCTCCCCCCCTTCCCTCCTCTTTTCCCCTCACTCATATTTAGATAGAGGGGCTCTGAACATCAGTAACTTAGGCAAACAGCCAAACTGAGGTATCAGTTTAAACTTAATTGAAGTACTGTTCATGCTTAATTGAAGTACTGTTCATAATACCCCTGTATAAATCGATGGTGCGGTCTCATTTGGAGTACTGTGTGCAGTTCTGGTCGCCGCACCTCAAAAGATATTATAGCATTGGAGAAAGTCCAGAAAAGGGCAACTAGAATGATTAAAGGGGTGGAACACTTTCCCTATGAAGAAAGGTTAAAACACTTGGGGCTCTTTAGCTTGGAGAAACGTCGACTGAGGGGTGACATGATGGAAGTTTACAAGATAATGCATGGGATGGAGAAAGTAGAGAAAGAAGTCCTTTTCTCCCTTTCTCACAATACAAGAACTCGTGGGTATTCGATGAAATTGCTGAGCAGACAGGTTAAAACGGATAAAAGGAAGTACTTCTTCACCCAAAGGGTGATTAACATGTGGAATTCACTGCCACAGGAGGTGGTGGCGGCCACAAGCATAGCCAGCTTCAAGAGGGGTTTAGATAAAAATATGGAGCAGAGGTCCATCAGTGGCTATTAGTCACAGTATGTGTGTGTGTGTATATATATATATATATATAAAAATTTGTCACTGTGTGACCCAGAGTGTTGGACTGGATGGGCCATTGACCTGATCTAACATGGCTTCTTTTATATTCTTATGTTCTTATGCTTAGTTGAATGAAGCTGTTCACTCCTTTATGTAGCTGCTGCAGATGCTTTGCAAACAGCTGCTCTGCTGGAGCCCTGGACTATTTTGAGAGCCAGTTTGGTGCAGTGGTTAAGGGCATGGATTCTTTATCTGGGAGAACTAGGTTTGATTCCCCCCTCCTCCACTTGCAGCTGATGGGGAGACCTTGGGTCAGTCACTGTTCTCTCAGAGCAGTTCTTGAAAGAGCTCTCTCAGCTCCACCTATCATAGGTGTCTGTAGCAGGGAGAGGAAGGGAAAGGAGATTGTAAGCCATTCTGAGACTCCGATTGAAGGGCAGGGTGTAAAACCAATCTCTTCTTCTATTGCACAATTGCCTGAAGACTACAGTTCCCATAATTCTTCCAACACACTTGCATTCCAAGAAGAATGAGGCTGCAGATTTATACCCTGCCCTTCTCTCTGAATCAGAGACTCAGAGCGACTTACAATCTCCTATATCTTCTCCCCCCACAACAGTCACCCTGTGAGGTGGGTGAGGCTGAGAGAGCTCTCAGAGCAGTTGCCCTTTCAAGGACAACTCCTGAGATAGCTATGGCTAACCCAAGGCCATTCCAGCAGCTGTAAGTGGAGGAGTGGGGAATCAAACCTGGGTTCTCTCAGATAACGTCAGGGCATGGCTGAAGCTTGTTGTAAAGGGAGAAAGCCAAAAACATAGCTGCAGCGTTTGTCTTGTTCTAGTACGTCAGTCATGGACTTTTGACATTCGTTATCCCTTGTGAGAGGAAAGAGTTACCGCTGCAAAGCCACTGAAACTGGAATTCTTTGTTTGGGGGAGGATTTGTTTGGCTTTGAAGCAAGCTTTCAGTGGTTTCTGTGTGGATTCACGACCCAGTAGTTCCCTGGAAAGCTTGCATTAACATTTGACCGTTTGCGTTTGAAGTTTGCAACCGAGCAGCCCTGCGTTCGCCTTGCTTTTTTTGCGTTCATGCGTCCAGCGGGCGGAGAAGAGACGCTAGCCATAGCCTGGCAACAGTGCCCGTATCTGAGTTGCAGAGAGTCATGTGGAAGTCTCCTACGGCTGAGGAGTCGGTAGGACGTAGAGGCGGGGCCGCTGTTCGCTCCCGGTGGCTTGTGTTCCTGATTGCGCTCTCATAGAAACCAGGGGTACCGCTGCTGCGCAGGTTTGTTTGGAACTTCAAGGAAATGTGCAGAGTCAGGGTAGATTTCCCCCTTTGTCTGAGTCTGAGGAAGCAAGGCGGCAGATGTAAAGAACGGACCTTGCAGAGACCCCAGACGAAATAGAAATCTGCAAGGTCTGTCTGGCTGGAAGGAAATGCTCCTAGACTGTTAGAGCGCCGCAGGTCAGGTGCACCCTACCTGGCTTCCGTTGTGCAACTCGGGACTAGTGTGTGTGTAGGCTTCCCAGAAAAGCTATCCAAGCCTTGCGTAGACCCAGACAGACTTGATTTTAGCGAGGTTTTCCTGTCCTGTCCTCCCATGTTATCTTGGGGCCATGTTGAGGTTTTGGATTTTTGCTGTTTTCAAGACTTTTTTATTATTATTATTTTTTTGCTACTGAATGTCCTCGTAGGACCAGAATGAATGCGTCAGCAGTTGGAGACCAGTTTGGTGTAGTGGTTAAGTGTGCGGACTCTTAACTGGGAGAACCGGGTTTGATTCCCCACTCCTCCACTTGCAGCTGCTGGAATGGCCTTGGGTCAGCCATAGCTCTGGCAGAGGTTGTCCTTGGAAGGGCAGCTGCTGTGAGAGCCCTCTCCAGCCCCACCCACCTCACAGGGTGTCTGTTGTGGGGGAGGAAGGGAAAGGAGATTGTGAGCCGCTCTGAGACTCTTCGGAGTGGAGGGCGGGATATAAATCCAATATCTTCATCTACCTCACAGGTGTCTGTTGTGGGGGAGGAAGGGAAAGGAGATTGTGAGTCACTCTGAGACTCTTTGGAGTGGAGGGTGGGATATAAATCCAATATCTTCATCTACCTCACAGGGTGTCTGTTGTGGGGTAGGAAGGGAAAGGAGAATGTGAGCTGCTCTGAGACTCTTCAGAGTGGAGGGCGGGATATAAATCCAATATCTTCTTCATCTTCTTCTTGATGGAGCTCAGCTGTGATCCCCGCTCCATTTTGTATAATACTGTTGGGAGCACTTGGCAACGGAGCTTGCTGCAGCTGAGATCTGTAAACTGCTGGCTTGCGTGGTACCGCTGTTGTGAACAAAGCCCGTTAAGTAATAGACTTGTAGAATGCGTCGGTGGAGTCGTCACCAACTTTATAGCAAAGGGATGCTACGAAGAAATGATGATTTGAAGCCAACTCCCAAGCTGGAATTCTCAAGAGTGGTGAGAGACCTAGTGGAAAGGGCTCAGTGGCAAAGCATGGCATGCAGAGAGTGCCAGGTTCAGTTCCTGGCATCTCCAGTTAAGGACCAGGCAGTAGGTGATGTAAAAGACCCTGGGACCCTGGAGAGAGCTTCTGCCAGCCTGAAGAGACGATATTGACATTGATGGACCAAGGGACTGATTCGATATAAGGCAGCCTCATCCGTTGTGTTTCTTTCTCCCATGTAGTGTTCAGACAGTCTTTGCCTGTGTGGTAGTCCATCCAGAGCTTCCAAAAGGTTGTTCAATCGACCTGAAGGCAGATTTAAAAACTACTATGGGCAGAGCACGGATCCCTGGCCGTGATTTGTCCCTGCCTCTGTTCTGTATGCTTTTTTTCAAATATGCACGATCTCTGGTTGAAGCTTACATATCTGTCAGTTAACTTTTAGTTGTACAAAACTTGGCCTAAACTACCTCGCTAGGTTAGTTGTGAGGCTAAAATGGGGGTGGGGGGAAAGACATAGGCCACTTTGGGACCCCATTGGGGAGAAAGTTGGGGTTAAATTAAATAAATAACTACACAACTTGGTTTTTCAAGCTGTTGACAAAAATGTGCAGTTAGGTTTTTTTTTTTAAACAGGTGAGACTTGTGGCTATGAATTTGAATTTTTGCTTGTTTTCATGTACGCACTATTGGTGGTTGAAGTTTACATATTTTTTCATTGTACAAAACGTGGCCTAACCTACCTTGCTAGGTTAGCTGCGAGGCTAAAACGGAGGGGAAAGATGTAGGCCGCTCTACGGGGTGGGGGGGGTGGGGAGGGATTGGGATTAAATAAAATAAATAAATACACAGCCTGGTTCAACGGTTTTTCAAGCTGTTGACAAAAAATGTTGAATTATTATTTCTTAAACAGGTGAAACCTGTGGCTAAGAATTTGAATTTCTGCTTGTTTGGAAATGCAGCACATGAAAACAGGGGCTGTGGGGACCTGCTTACACAAAGTGAAGCATTCTATCATTACAAGCCCCAGGTGAGTGCATTGCATGACCAAGGATGGTGTGGAAGTGTCTTTGCTCTGGCTGCTATTATTCCCCTCCTGCGTTAAGAATGGTCACTGCCCTTAAAGGCATCCTGCATCCTGGAGTGTCAAGGTTCAGTGGAAATAGGGTTGGGGGAGCACTTTTCAGAGTGCATATAGCCTGCTCCTAATCTACCCACATGATAAAATAAAATTAGGGCTTGACAAGGCCAATTTCCTTTTTTTCTTTGGAGTAGAAAACCGTCTGAAATGGAACATTTTTCCAGCGCTTGATTTTGCTGTGGAAAATTCTAGTTTCTGAAGATTGGTTATTTTATAAAGCTATATTATAACAGTTTTACAAATGGATGTAAAACGTTATTTTTTTTCATTTTACAAATGGATGTTTGTTTTTTTACCAATGGATGTAAATTATTTCTACAAACGGATGCCCTGTGGCTATACAGCATTAGGCGAACTAGGCAGATTCATAGGTTTTTCAGGTGATTAATCCTAGGGATTATATGAAAGAGGATGCGTGTTTTATTGACTTGCGAAACGGAAGGATAAAACCCAGATACATATAATAATCCAAACATCAAATGATGAATTTGCCTAATTGGTTGTGCTGGTCCAGTTAAAACCAGGACTTTTTAAAGCTACTTATTTAGCTGTCTCTTCTTGCCTATTTTATTTACCAGTCTGATGCAGCATTCATTCAAGAGATGCTGTTTCAGATTCTGAAGTTCTTCTTCCTAACACGGTCTGGGTGGCAACTGATAACTGGAGGCAATATTGTTTTCTTCAGGAGGAATTGTACTTGGCTTTGCACCTGGTCTCTGAATCTCCTACTTCTAAAACCGGTCTTTTAATTTGACTTCAGGTAAACGGCACTAAGCCAGAAATGGATGCACAGTTGTTCTCGCCACTGTTCGGAGGGATCACGAATACACCACCCAATGTGGAGTCTCCCCAGTTATACAGTAGCTGGTCGACATGTGCCGATGACACCACGGGTGTTGGTTCATTGCAAGATTGCACCAAAAAAAGGTATGAAGTGATTGCCATGTGGGAGAGCATTTCTAGACATCTTCTGGGAGGGGCTGTGGCTCAATTTTAGAGCATCTGCTTAAGAACATAAGAGAAGCCAGGTTGGATCTGGCCAATGGCCCATCCAGTCCGACACTCTATGTCACACAGTGGCCAAAAAACAGGTGCTATCAGGAGGTCCATCAGTGGGGCCAGGATACTAGAGGCCCCTCTCACTGTTGCCAAAGCACCAACACTACAGAGCATCACTTGCCAGACAGAGAGTTCCATCTATTTGTTGTTTAGTCACACAGTCAGTCCGACTCTTTGCGACCCCATGGACAAAGTCACACCAGGCCCTCCTGTCTTCCACCATCCTCCGAAAGTCTGCTCAAATTCATGTTAGTTACATCAGTAACACTGTCCAGCCATCTCATCTTTTGCCGTCTCCTTCTTTTGCCTTCTGTCTTTCCCAGCATCAGGATCTTCTCCAGTGAGTGCTCCCTTCTCATTTGGTGGCCCAAAGTATTTGAGCTTCAGCTTCAGCATCCTTCCAGGGAACAGTCTGGGTTGATTTCCTTAGACTGACTGATTGGATCTTCTTGCAGTCCAAAGGACTCTCAAGAGTCTTCTCCAGCACCACAGCTCAAACGCATTTATTCTTCTTCGCTCGGCTTCCTTATGGTCCAGCTCTTACAGCCATACATTATTACTGGGAATACTATCGCTTTGACTATACGGACTTTGGTTGGCAGGGTGATGTCTCTACCTTTTATTATACTGCCCAGGTTCGCCATAGCTGTCCTCCCAAGGAGCAAACGTCTTTTAATTTTAAATTTAATTTAATCTTGGATCCCAGAAATGTGTAGTCTGTCACTACTTCCAAGTCTTCCCTTCTGTTTGCCATGGTGTGATGGGGCCAGATGCCATGATCTTAGGTTTTTTGATGTTGAGTTTCAACCCTACTTTTGTGCTCTCCTCTTTCGCCCTCAACAAGACGTTCTTTAGATCCTCCTCACTTTCTGCCATTAGAGTGGTATCATCTGCATATCTGAGGTTGTTGATGGTTTCCCCGGCAATCTTAATTCCTGCTTCTCTTCATCCAGGCCAGTATTCCGCATGATGTACTCTGTATATAAATTAAATAAGCAGGGTGACAATATACATCTTTGTCAAACTCCTATTTTCCTATTTCCTATTTTACTGTTTTAATGGTTGCAAATTGATGTATTTTTAAAACCAAACTCTATGTTAGATTGTATATGTCGTGAGCCGCCCTGAGCCGCCTCGGTGGGAAGGGCGGGATATACACTGAATAAACTAAACTAAACTAAACCAATCTGTTGTTCCCATATCCCGTTCTGACAGTTGCTTCTTGAGCCTTATACAGCTTTCTCAGGAGACATATGAGGTGGTCTGGTACTCCCATCTCTTTAAGGACTTGCCACAGTTTGTTGTGATCCACACAAAGGCTTTAGCATAGTCAATGAAACAGAAATAGATGTTTTTCTGATACTCCCATGCTTTCTCCATAATCCAGCGAATGTTGGCAATTTGTTTTCTAGTTCCTCTACCTCTCTGAAACCCAGCTTGAACTCTGGTAGTTCCCGATCTACGTACTGCTGAAGCCTAGCTTGTAGGATCTTTAACATGACCTTGCTGGCATGTGAAATGAGCGCAATGGTGCGATAGTTTGAACATTCCTTGGTATTACCCTTCTTTGGGATTGGGATATAAACTGACCTTTCCCAATCCTGTGACCACTGTTGCGTTTTCCAAATTTGTTGACATAATGTGTACATCACTTTAACAGCATCATCTTTAGGACTTTGAATAGCTCAACTGGGATACCGTCGTCTCCGCTCGCTTTGTTGTTAGTAATGCTTTCTAAGGCCCATTTGACTTCACACTCCAGGATGTCTGGCTCAAGGTCAGCGATTTCACTGTTATGGTTGTCAAGGTCATTGAGATCCTTCTTGTATAATTCTTCTGTGTATTCTTACCACCTCTTCCTGAGCTCTTCTACTTCTGTTAGGTCCCTACCGTTTTTGTCCTTTATCATGGCCATCTTTGCACGAAACATTCTCTTGATTTCTCCAATTTTCTTGAAGAGATCTCTTGTCCTTCCCATTCTATTATTTTCCTTTGTTGTTTTGCATTGTTCTTTCAAGGAGGCCTCCTTATCTCTCCTTGCTGTTCTCTGAAAATCTGCATTCAGTTGGGTGAATCCTTCCTTTTCACCTTTGCCTTTCGCTTTCCTTCTTTCCTCAGCTATTTGTAAAGCCTCATCAGACAGCCACTTTGCTTTCTTGCATTTCTTTTTCTTTGGGATGATGCTGATTGCTGCCTTCTGTACAATGTCACGAACCCCTGTCCATAGTTCTTCCGGCACTCTGTCTATCAACTCTGGTTCCTTAAACCTATTCTTCACCTCCACTGTATATTCATAAGGGATGTGATCAAGGTCAAACCTGAATGGCCTGATGGTTTCCCCAGTTTTCGCCTGAATTTTGCGATGAGTAGCTCATGATCTGAGCCGCAGTCAGCTCCAGGTCTTGTTTTTGCTGACTGTAAGGAGCTTCTCCATCTTTGACTGCGGAGTATATAATCAATCTGATTTCTGTGTTGTGCATCAGGGGATGTCCACATGTAGAGTCGCCTTTTAGGTTGTTGGAAGAGGGTGCTCGTTATGACCAGCTTGTTCTCTTGACAAAACTCTACTAGCCTTTGCCCGGCTTCATTTTGTTCTCCAAAGCCAAACTTGTCAGTTGTTTCGGTCACCTTTTGACTTCCTACTTTGGCATTCCAGTCCCCTATGATGAGGAGGACATCTTTTTTGGGTGTTAATTCTAGAAGGTGTTGTAGATCTTCATAGAACTGGTCCACTTCAGGCTCTTCTGCATCAGTGGTTGGGGCATAGACTTGGATTACTGTGATATTGAATGGTTTGCCTTGGATACGGACCAAGATCATGCTATCATTTTTGAGATTGTATCCCATTACTTCCTTCCTCACTCTCTTGTTAACTATAAAGGCCACGCCATTTCTTCTACGGGACTCTTGCCCACAATAATAGATGTATTGATCCTCTGAGTTAAATTCACCCATTCCCATCCATTTTAGTTCGCTGATCCCCAATATGTCGATGTTCAGTCTTGCTGTCTCTTGTTTGACCACATCCAGCTTACCTTGATTCATAGATCTTAACATTCCACGTTCCAATGCAGTATTGTTCTTTGCAGCATTGGACTGTTCTTTCACCATCAGACACATCCACAGCTGAGCATCCTTTTGGCTTTGGCCCAGCTGCTTCACTCTTTCTGTGGTTACTTGGACTTGCCCTCCGCTCTTCCCCAGTAGCATATTGGGCACCTTCTGACCTGAGGGGCTCATCCTCCAGCGCTGTATCTTTTAGCCTTTTGTTACTGTCCATGGGGTTTTCTTGGTAAGGATACTGGAGTGCGTTGCCATTTCCTTCTCCAGTGGATTACGTTTCGTCTGGGTTCTCAGCTGTGGCCTTGGGTAGCCCTTGCATGGCATAGCCCACAGCCTCACTGAACTGTGCAAGACCTCTCACCACGTCAAGGCAGAAATCCATGGGAGGTTCCAGGTTCCATCTATACCTTGTGGCTAATAGCCACTGATGGACCTCTGCTCCATATGTTTATCCAATCCCTTTTGAAGCCATCTTTGCTTGTAGCCGCCGCCACCTCCTGTGGCAGTGAATTCTACGTGTTAATCACTCTTTGGATGAAGAAGTACTTCCTTTTATCCGTTCTAACTCAACTGCTCAGCAATTTCATTGAGTGTCCGCGAGTTCTTGTATTGTGAGAAAGAGAGAAAAGTGCTTCTTTCTCTACCCCATGCATAATCTTGTAAACCTCTATCATGTCACCCTTCGGTCATCGTTTCTCCAAACTAAAGAGCCCCAAGGGCTTTCACCTTTCTTCATAGGGAAAGTATTCCAACCCTTTAATCATTCTAGTTGCCCTTTCCTGCACTTTCCCCAAATGCTTTAATATCTTTTTTGAGGTGTGGTGACTACAATTGTACACAGCATTCCAAATGAATGCAAAAGGTTCCAGGTTCAATCCGCAGCATCTCCAGTTAGAAGGGTTAGGCAGTAGGTGATGTTATCTGAGACGCTGAAAAGCAGCTACCATTCTGAGTAGACAGTACTGACTTTGATGGACGAAGGGTCTGATTCAGCAGAAGGCAGCTTCGTATGTTCATTTGGAAGCACGACAGTCATTGGAAGCATGTCATTTCCAAAAGATTTTTATATACTGGCAGATTTGTTCCTTACAATTTTACAATAAATTCAGGTTAGTGGAATAGAATTAGTCATATTTATTTGAAAAAAAGTCATTTTTATATGAAGAAAGGTTCAAACGCTTGGGGCTCTTTAGCTTGGAGAAACGTCGACTGCGGGGTGACATGATAGAGGTTGACAAGATTATGCCTGGGGTGGAGAAAGTAGAGGAAGAAGTCCTTTTCTCCCTTTCTCACAATACGAGAACTCGTGGGCCTTCGATGAAATTGCTGAGCAGTCTGGTTAAAACGGATAAAAGGAAATACTTCTTCATCCAAAGGGTGATTAACATGTGGAATTCACTGCTATGGGAGGTGGTGGCGGCTAAAAGCATAGCCAGCTTTGAGGAGATTTAATAATAATATGGAGCAGAGGTCCATCAGTGGCTATTAGCCACAGTGTGTGTGTATGTGTATGTGTTATATGTATGTAAGTATGTGTGTGTGTGTATGTGTGTGTATATATATACACACACACACACATATATATTGGCCACTGTGTGACACGAGAGTGTTGGACTGGATGGGCCATTGGCCTGATCCATCATGGCTTCTCTTATGTTCTTATGTGATAAAGAGTGTTGGACTAGATGGGCCATTGGCTTGATCCAACATGGCTTCTCTTATGTTCTTACGTGACACAGAGTGTTGGACTGGAGGGGCCATTGGCCTGATCCAACATGGCTTCTCTTTATGTTCTTATGAGACACAGAGTGTTGGACTGGATGGGCTATTGGCCTGATCGAACATGGCTTCTCTTATGTTCTTATGTGACACAGAGTGTTGGACTGGATGGGCCATTGGCCTGATCCAACAGGGCTTCTCTTCTGTTCTTATGTGACACAGAGTGTTGGACTGGAGGGGCCATTGGCCTGATCCAACATGGCTTCTCTTATGTTCTTAAAACCCCAAAGGTTTGCTATAAGCCTCCTGCCTCAAATCAAAGGTTCTTGCGCCTGCTCAAGGTACCTCTGCTTGTTTCTACATGTGGTGTTCAAACATCTCATTTGCAGGGCACAGATAAACCTGTCGTACTCCGGCAGCGGGCCTGACATGTTTGGTTTAGTGTCAAGCATCCTAGAGGAACCGAACAAGCAAGAACCTGTAACAGACTGGTAAGCAATGTTGACTATTTACGTGTTGTTATAAAGTAACACGGCAGCTGTACTGGAACTGTTGAAGTAAATTGTACTGCAGTTATGTGTGTTTCATGTATGTTTGCACAGCCTGCGTCTTATTCAGTGTGGAGGCTGTGTTAGATTTAAATGGCTTTCTCTCCTTTTGTTGTAGAAAAGCTGTGATTATTTTAAACAGACTAGAAAAAATATATTATTGCTAAGAAGAGCAAAGTGGAAATACACTTGCCCTGTGTTTATTTCTAAACAGAGCACAATTGTCTTGAGAGCCAGTTTGGTTTAGTGGTGAAGTGTGCAGACTCTTATCTGGGAGAACTGGGTTTGATTCCCCACTCCTCCACTTGCAGCTGCTGGAATGGCCTTGGGTCAGTCATAGCTCTATGGGTCAGTCATAGCTCTAATAGAGAGCCAGTTTGGTGTAGTGATTAAGTGTGCGGACTCTTATCTGGGAGAACCGGGTTTGATTCTCCACTCCTCCACTTGCACCTGCTCGAATGGCCTTGTGTCAGCCATAGTGGTTAAGTGGGCAGACTCTTATCTGGGAGAACCGGGTTTGATTCTCCACTCCTCCACTTGCAGCTGCTGGAATGGCCTTGGGTCAGCCATAGTAGTGAAGTGTGCAGACTCTTATCTGGAAGAACCGGGTTTGATTCCCCACTCCTCCACTTGCACCTGTTGGAATGGCCTTGGGTCAGCCGTAGCTCTGGCAGAGGTTGTCCTTGAAAGGGCAGCTGCTGTAAGAACCCTCTCCAGCCCCACCCACCTCACAGGGTGTCTGTTGTGGGGGAAGAAGGTAAAGGAGATTGTGAGCCGCTCTGAGACTCTTCAGAGTGGAGGGCGAGATATGAATCCAATATCCTCATCTACCTCACAGGGTGTCTGTTGTGGGGGAGGAAGGGAAAGGAGATTTTGAGCTGCTCTGAGACTCTTCGGAGTGGAGGGCGGGATATAAATCCAATATCTTCTTCTTGACATTATTGCCCAGTTTATCCAAATTCCTTCCTCATGTAATTAAAATTGTCATTGGAGTTATCACAAAGGATTTAACTGTTTTTGAAAACAAAGGTTCAGCCCAAATATACCCCACAGTAAAGGTGTCTCTTCGGAATTTCAGAGGATTCATGCTGATTATGGATTGTTATTAAAATAGAAGCCGAGAGCATTGTAAAGTATTTTTCAAGTCTGACCATGTACAATCTAGCTTTCATACATTGTGTTGATGGAACAAAGTGTTTAGCATTAAAAAAAAATTGTCTTTTACAGGAACTCTCTTTCAAGATTGTTTCCACCCATGCGGTCATCAGATCCAGAGAACAGTTTCTCAGGGCTTTTTCCGAAAAATATTTTGGAAAACAAAGATCTCACTAACTCAGTTGGCACGTTGCACCCTTACGAAGAAAACACGAGGGAGTCATCCTCCGCAGAGTCGTTAAAGAAAGACCTTGACAGTTTCCACCTTACAGGAACCTGGCACGTGCTCGCCGATCCTTGCCCTCGGTCTCCCGAAAAGATGTTCAGGGATGCTGGTCCCACAAACAAGGTTTTCAAACGGCCTGGGATCAATCAAAACGACAGTCTAGAATATCAGAACATGCATGGTTATGACAAGAAGCAATTAAATACCGACGGTGGGAGGAATCATACGGATTTTAACACTTTCTCATCTCAAGTTAGAGGAAAAACTGGTGCAGATAAAGAATATTCCAAAACGGATCAAGCAAGAAGAGTCCTTGGGGGAAACGATCCGGAAGGACCGAGCCAGTACTTCAGCCAGCCGTCTAATAATCCTGCCGTCCAGGGCATATGGGACCTGTTAACCCAAGGAAACAACTTGTCTCCTGCAAGATTCGCAGATTTCACCACTGCTCCTGAATCACAGCAGTTTGGTTTCCCACCCCTATACATTTGCAGTCCGGCGTCTACAAAGAAACAGCTTCCCTGATGGAACGAATACAAAATTGCAGGAAGCCTACCCGCCGAACACCCGTAATGGTATTAATACAGAAATAGCCTTTGGTAACGCTGAATGTAAAGCCTCTGTATATCCTCAAAGTGTCCTGTAATTCCCTGCTCTAAAACCAGCCATACAGAATACAAATTCATCTTACAATGGATACACATGGTTGGATACCAAATACTAAATGCAGCGACTCCGTCATGTGCCGCTTACGGGGAGCAAGTGAACTCTCAGCTGTCTTCAGCTCACTTGAGCAGGCCTTCCGCCGATCCGTCTGCAGGCCAGGTTGTCTGTTCACAGAGGTTCCCCACGTCCCCTTCGAGAAAAGACGGGAAACTGCAAATGTCCAATAACGTTCCGATACCTCAGGGCTTTCCAGCTTCTCAGAAAAACAGAAGAAACCCGGCCCCATCGGGCGCTGTCAGAACCCTTCCTTGGTAACTTCAGAAGGACTGTATGGTAAAATGCCTATTGGTACCCCACCCAGCGGGTTATCCCAACAGTATTCTGCAAACGAGAATGCCAAACATCATAGGTTTCATAATAAGCAAAGCCAATTCAGCGCTCATGGAAGAGCAGCGCATAACGAGAGAGTAAAAATAACGGGATTCCGCATGCGGGATACGCAGGCCCAAACCAAGCTCCGTTTGACGCATCGAGAAGAAATCAGAGCGGAACGGGACAGCCTGTCAGACTTCATCAACCCTTCAATCCTCCTCTTTCCCCGTTAGTGCCTGGATGTAAGCACACGCCCCACTTTCCCTCCATTTAATCCTCCCCATTCCCCTCGCCAGCAAACGTTGCCTTTTCTCCCTTGCCCTTTCACTGTCTGAACTGGTGGGCCTCTTCCACTATGAGGATTTTCACCACCTGAGCCCTTCATGAATGATCTCTTTTGCGCTGAGTGTCTGCGCCATGCCTCGCCTTTCCCCCTCCTCTGAACAACTGCAGGCCTCCAAAGAATCGCAGCGGACCTGCAAACGAGCTCCATATTCATCTAGAAGAATGTTATGATCAATGGAGGGCCCTCGAGAGGG
>NC_083232.1:7897368-7931626 GCF_032191835.1 Heteronotia binoei
AGCAACCTGGGCTGCAGGTATGGGTCTTCCCCAAATATAAGACTATGGGTGTTTTTACATTCAGTTTGATCCAGAGTTTTAGAGTCTTCAAATCGCCTTCCTTTAATTATTTTCATTTTACATTTAAGCGTTTCAATTTGGAGGGGGGGCATGTCTCTGATCAGAGGGCAGCCGGAATACCAGTGCTCAGTTAAATGTATCCAGTTGCTTGGAAATCGTGTCAACGCTGCAAAAACAACACAAATTTAAATTACTAGATGAGGCAAGCAAAGATATGTAAAAATTTCAAGTGCTGTCAGTTCTCATGCAAATTACTGCACCTCGTGGTGGCTTTTGGAGGAGTCTTTTAAAACGCATGAAAACTTCTACAATACAAGTTTGAAACGCCTGTAGAGAAAAGACCAGATCAAAACTAGTGTGGAGAAAAACGTTGCAACAGCGGCTCCGAAACTCATCTCACCGAAACAAATGTAGATGCTTCGGGCAGCTACGATGCAAAACAGTTGTGAGAACATTAGGTAATGCAAAAGGTGAGTTTCCAATGCGGTGATAGAGAGTCACAAACTGTCAGTGTAAAAACACCCTACGAAAGGTTCTCCTACATGAACGTACTTTTTTACAGGTTGTTAGGCTTTTAAGGGATGCCTTCGGATTCTGTGAAAACGAAATAGCTTTTGTTTTCTAACAAGCTATATCCCGATGGCATCTCTACAGATGTGTGGCTGATTTTTTTGGGGGGGTGGGTGGGTGGGTGGGAAATGGCAGACTATAAATTACCTAAAATAAATAAATGATGATCAGCATTTGAAGTTCGCCATGTCCTGTAGAATTAGCAGAGAATTGCTGCAACGTCTCTATCTGTGGCCGCTAGCTTCGGGGTCCTTTAGAGATTAAAACAGCCACAAAATAGATGTGTTCTGACTACAGACTGCGTAGCCTGGCAGCACACTCTGTGCCCTCCGTGTGCACACAGGAAGATATTTAGGAGCGTAAGTTTCCTTCACCCCACAGACATCACAAGAAATCATTGATTAAATAAAGTTACAGTGGGGTCTTGTGACTGAGTCAATGAAGGCCTCTCCATTACTCATGGTCTGTTGGGTGGAGGTGGGAAATCCTGCCAAATCACAACAGATTTATGGAAACCTCATAATATTTCCAAGGCAAGAGACTAACAGAGGTGGTTTGCCACTGCCTGCCTCTGCAGAGCAACCCCTGGACTTCCTTGGTGGTCTCCCATTCAAATCCCAACCAGGTCAGCCCTGCTTAACTTCCAAGATCCCATGAGATCAAGCTAGGTTGGGCCACCCAAGTCAAAACAAGAGATGTTCAGAGGTGGTTTGCCCTTGCCTGCCTCTGCAGAGCAACCCCTGGACTTCCTTTGCGGTCTCCCATCCACGTACTAACCAAGACCAGCCCTGCTTAGCTTCTCAAATCAGACAAAATCAGGCCGGCATGGGCCGTCCATCCCATCGGGATCTATTATGCCAGGAGCTGAAGCCAGTGTCTGGTTTATAAACCACAGCTAGTTTTCCCTCTGGTTTGTGAGATATCTGGACACAGACAACCTGGCTTCTTCTCTGGCGAAGTTCTCCAAGTCGACAAAAGATGAAACGAAGCTAGTGTTTGCCAAGGCAAAACCTAGGCCTCGGATTCTGCAGGGGCTCACAGGAGCGCAGCTAGGGTTTCCAAGTCCAATTTAAGAAATATCTGGGGACTTTGGGGGTGGAGCCAGGAGACTTTAGGGGTGGAGCCAAGATCAAGGCTGTTGAACTCCAAGGGAGTTTTGGCCCTCAAATTTAAAGGGACGGCGCACCTTTTCAATTCCTTCCTTCCCAAGGAAATAATGAAGGATAGGGGCACCTTCTTTTGGGGCTCATAGAATTGGACCCCCTGGTCCAATCATTTTGAAACCTGGGGGGGTATTTCGGGGAGAGGCACTAGATGCTATACTGAAAACTTGGTGCCTCTACCTCAAAAAATAGCCCCTCCCCAGAGCCCCAGATACCCATGGATCAATTCTCTATTTTTTTCTATGGAAATAAATCTCCATAGGGAATAACAGAGTTCCCAGCAGACATTTCCCTCCCCTCCTCCTGCTTTCTGATGACCCTAAAGCGGGGGGGGGGGGCTCCAAACCGGGGGATCCCCTGCCCCCACCTTGGGATTGGCAACCCTAAGCGCAGCTCCTGAACCTTTCTGAGGGTTCCCCCTCCTTCTCCCTATCTTGTCCATTGAATAGTAGCTGAAGCTGCATAACAATCCCTGGATGAGCTCCACCACCTATTTTTCTACAAAATGACCCCGAGGCAAACCAGAACTTGAATGATGAGCTACAAGCTAGTTTCAGAAACAAATGACAGTTAAAAGAAACCATGGGTGGGGGAGGTGGGAATATTTGGTCTGAACGGAGCCTGAGTCAGTCTCAACATACCACCTCGCCGACGTTGTGTTCTACTTTGGTGATGTTTTCTGTCGGTAGCAGCTACACCCGCTTGTCAATAACCTTGACGCTACCATTCCTGTAAATGTCGACAGCGGGTTGAAGTTCTCCCTGAGGTGTAACACAGATAAGATAGCAACGCCAGTATCGATTGCCTGCCCTTGACGGCAGAAAACGGCAGGGCTTTGGATGTATTTTGTAACTTCGGCCATTCCGGGAGGAGGAGGAGGAAACCAAATTTGTCTTCTGCAGAGGAACGGGGATCTTTTGAAGGCAGACTAGTTGTGCACACACTGAAGCAGACTGACCTGTAGTTATTTATTTACTTCCTTCATACCCCACCTTCTTCTCAATGGGGCCAAGGATCTCATATTCTTCCCCTCTAACTTTGCCACTGCTAGGAAGGCACTCTGGGCTACAACAAGACACGTCCACTAACATGCATTTGTGTTACATTTCATGGCCTTTTCTTGTGATTCAGTACGGTTGCCATCCTTCAGGTGGGGCCTGGAGATCTCCTGGAATTGTGACACGTCTCCAGATAACAGAGATCAGTTCCCCTGGACAAAATGGCTTCTTGAAGGGGGGCGGGGAATGTGATTCTATGGTATTATACCTGCCGGAGTCCCTCTCCTCTCCAAACCCCACCCTCCCAGGAATATCACAACCCAGAGTTGGCAACCCTATGTCCAACCCTGACAAGATTTAACAGACTTGCCAGTTGTCTGGGCTCGTATATTATGACGCACTCGGGTTTTCTCAGAGCATAACGTGCTTTGCCATAGCTCAGAGAGTTTAAAAAAAAAATTACTCAACCTCAGCTGAGAAAGTATTCATGAAACATGGCTGGTGTCCACTCCCTTCATGATGATATACAAATGTCTATGTATAATAAAAAGTAGAGACATCACCCTGCCAACAAAAGTCCGTATAGCCAAAGCGATGGTATACCTAGGAGTCATGTATGGCTGTGAGAGCTGGACCATAAGGAAGGCCGAGCGCAGAAGAACAGATGCTTTTGAGATGGGGTGCTGGAGAAGACTCTTGAGAGTCCCTTGGACTGCAAGAAGAGCCAATCAGTCAGTCCTAAGGGAGATCAACCCAGACTGTTCCCTGGAAGGTCAGATGCTGATGCTGAAGCTCAAATACTTTGGCCACCCAATGAGAAGGGAGCACTCACTGGAGAAGATCCTGATCCTGGGAAAGACATCACCCTGCCAACAAAAGTCCGTATAGCCAAAGCGATGGTATTCCCAGGAGTCATGTATGGCTGTGAGAGCTGGACCATAAGGAAGGCCGAGCGCAGAAGAATAGATGCTTTTGAGAAGAGTCTTGAGAGTCCCTTGGACTGCAAGAAGATCAAACCAGTCAGTCCTAAGGGAGATCAACCCAGACTGTTCCCTGGAAGGTCAGATGCTGAAGCTGAAGCTTGTTGTTTGGGAACAGCAAATGTTACCAAAGATATGCAAATTAGCCACAGGTGGAGGGGGGCTGTGGCTCAAAGACAGAGCAACTACTTGGTATACAGCAGGTTCCCGGCTCGATTCCCGACATCTCCAGTTCAAAGGACCAGGCAGGAGGTGATGTGAAAGTCCTCACCCTGAGACCGTGGAGCGCGGCTGCCAGTCTGAGTAGACCAAGAGTCTGACTCAGTCGAAGGAGGCTTCGCTCGTGTGTTTCATCTGTGCCGTTCGGTCTGCAGACGGCACCTGTTACTTTTCAGTCCAGAAAACAGAAATCGTCATAATCTAAGTACAAAGCATCCTGCGTAGGTGTTCTCAGGGACACGGAGGGGGAAGACAGCATCGCGGTGATCACGCCCGGAATCGTTTCATCATACAGTCATCAAGCCGTACTTCGAACACAGCAAGGCCCTCTTCCTTTCCCGCTCTGCCACGAAATTCCTCAGCTTGGTGGTGGAGAAAGTGACCGTCGCTTGCTGCCTCTCATCCAAGCCCGTCTCCTGCAGCCACGGAGACTGAAGGCATTCAGAGGCTGTGAGTCTCCTCCTAGACAAGGGGGGGGGGGCAAATAAGAATTCAGGCAAGAGCAAACAGAAACGGGGGCAGGGGGAATGTTAGAATGTCACTTCTCACAATCCTGGAGAGTGAAGACAACCAATTGGAACTAATCTGGGTATTTTGTAATGTGTAAAAATACATACTGTAGAAGAAGATATTGGATTTATATCCCGCCCTCCACTCCGAAGAGTCTCAGAACGGCTCACAATCGCCTTTCCCTTCCTCCCCCACAACAGACACCCTGTGAGGTAGATGAAGATATTGGATTTATATCCCGCCCTCCACTCCGAAGAGTCTCAGAGTGGCTCACAATCTCCTTTCCCTCCCCCACCCCACAACAGACACCCTGTGAAGAAGATGAAGACATTGGATTTATATCCCGCCCTCCACTCCGAAGAGTCTCAGAGGAGCTCACAATCTCCTTTACCTTCCTCCCCCCACAACAGACACCCGGTGAGGTAGATGAAGATATTGGATTTATATCCCGCCCTCCACTCCGAAGAGTCTCAGAGGAGCTCACAATCTCCTTTACCTTCCTCCCCCCACAACAGACACCCGGTGAGGTAGATGAAGATATTGGATTTATATCCCGCCCTCCACTCCGAAGAGTCTCAGAGCGGCTCACAATCTCCTTTACCTTCCTCCCCCACAACAGACACCCGGTGAGGTAGATGAAGATATTGGATTTATATCCCACCCTCCACTCCGAAGAGTCTCAGAGTGGCTCACAATCTCCTTTCCCTTCCTCCCTCACAACAGACACCCTGTGAGGTAGATGAAGATATTGGATTTATATCCTGCCCTCCACTCCGAAGAGTCTCAGAGCGGTTCACAGTCTCCTTTACCTTCCTCCCCCACAACAGACACCCTGTGAGGTGGGTGGGGCTGGAGAGGGCTCTCATAGCAGCTGCCCTTTCAAGGACAACCTCTGCCAGAGCTATGGTTGACCCAAGTCCATGCTAGCAGGTGCAAGTGGAGGAGTGAGGAATCAAACCCGGTTCTCTCAGATAAGAGTCCGCACACTTAACCACTACACCAAACTGGCTCTCCAGTGTACATCACTCTCTGAAGAAGTGAATTCATTGTGGATTACTATTAAGGAAATATTCCACCACATTTGGGAGGATGGGGTGGGTGGGTGGCAGCTACAGTTTAATCTTAGAACAGGGGTCCCTATCGTTGTGCCTGTGGGCTCTATGGTGCCCACCAACAACTTTCTTGGAGCTGACGAAGTGTTCATTGAGAAAAGTGGGCGTGACCAGGTGAGCTTCCTATTGGCCTCTGAAAATCTAATTGTTTCAGGGGCAGCTGCCCCCACAGTGTTTGGTTGGCGCAGTGGTTTAAGGGCGCAGACTCTCATCTGGGAGAACCGAGTTTGATTTCCCCACTCCTTCGCATGCAGCCAGCTGGGGGACCTTGCGCCAGTCACAATTCTCTCAAGAGCAGCTTCCGTCAAAGGTCTCTCAGCCCCACCTGCCTCACAGGGTTGTCAGTTGTGGGGAGAGGAAGGGAAGGGGATTGTAAACTGCTCTGAGATGCTGAGTGAAGGGCAGGGTATAAATCCAGCTTCTTCCTCTTCTTCTTTCTTTTCTGTCACTCCCTTCTCCCCAGTGCGTTTGCTACTTACCCCTCTTTTCTCTTGTACCCGGGGCCTCCTTCAGGCAACCCCCTTGACAAAATGACTAATGTTCTTGTTCAGGAAGGAGACTAATTAATATAAACAACCCTTCCTTGTTTAGGAGCATGGCTTTTTAAATAGAAAAAACTCATTTGCATATTAGGCCACACCTCCTGACATCACCATTGTTTCACATAGGGGGGGTTTTGTAGAAAAAGCCCAGCAGGAACTCATTTGCATATTAGGCCACACCCATGACGCCACCATTGTTTTGTGCAGGGTTTTTTGTAGAAAAAGTGAAGAAGGAACTCATTTGCATATTAGGCCACACCTCCTGACATGACCATTGCTCTACATAGGTTTTTTGTAGAAAAAGCCCAGCAGGAACTCATTTGCATATTAGGTCACACCTCCCGACATGACCATTGTTTCACACGGGGGTGCAGAAAAAGCCCAGAAGGAACTCATTTGCATATTAGGCCACACACCCCTGGCACCAAGCCAGCTGGAACTGCGTTCCTGTGTGTTCCTGCTAAAAAAAAAAAGCCCTGTTTAGGAGGAAAGTTTTTTTTTAAAGAGCCAAAAACTTTAGCCTTCTCTAAAAGGCTTCCTTCGAAGCGGAAAAACAGCTTCTTACCATGGATTTGAGGAAAGAGTGCTTTGGAGGAAGGAGACAGCTCCTCCGGAGAGGCCTGCATAGCATCTGTTCAGCTTGATCTTCTCTCGCTTCACCAGCCTCCCGAAGTCACAGGCTGCCTCAGAACTGATGGGGTATTCAGCACTCAGCCTGAGAGCAAAGAGGAAGGATTTATTTATTTTTTTGTTTGATTCAAAAGAGCCCCGTGGTGCAGAGTGTTAAAGCTGCAGTACTGCAGTCCTAAGCTCTGCTCACGACCTGAGATCGATCCCTGGTGGAAGCTGGGTTTTCAGGTAGCTGGCTTGAGGTTGACTCAGCCTTCCATCCTTCTGAAGTCGGTCAAATGAGTCCCCAGCTTGCTGGGGGGGAAGTGTAGATGACTGGGGAAGGCAATGGCAAACCACCCCGTAAAAAGTCTGCCATGAAAACGCTGTGAAAGCAACGTCACCCCAGGGTCGGAAACGTCTGGCGCTTGCACAGGGGACTACCTTGACCTTTTATAGAGATCTATAGGAGTATTACAATTTTTAATTGCAATCTCATTTGTTCTTTTGCCTCTCCCTCCTCTTTCCCCCTCCCCTTTAATCTGGATCATCGCTCTCTGTAGAGTGTAAAAGCTGCAGTCCTGCTAGGGTTCCCAAGTCCAACCCCAGAAATATCTGGGGACTTTGGGGGTGGAGCCAGGAGACTTTGGGGGTGGAGCCAGGAGACACTGGGGTGGAGCTAGGGGGGAGGGGGGGAAACGGCCCTTAATTTGCGTATTAACCTTTTACGTTACCAGTTCTCAACGCCCGTGGGATCCGCGGCAACTTTCAGCAAGCCCTTTTCCCCTAAAGCAGCGCTGCAGCTTCAAAAACCCGCCCCAAAGCCCACTTTCACTTTTCCTCCAGCCCCGAAGAACTACAACTCCCAACAGCCCGCACGTCGAAAGCGCCCATAGGAAAAAGTAGGTGTTCCTTCCCTGCGCTTCCTGCCCGGGCAAATCTCTTTTTGCTAGTTCGCGCCCTGGTTGGAACTTTGGAGTTTCTTTCGCTTAGCGGGCGATCTCTTGCTGGAAAGCCTTTCCCAAAGGAGGGAAGGAACGGCTGCCTCCCGGTGTGAATGCAAGTGGGATTTCTCTTTTGGGCCGGGAAATGGAAGGGGCGGCGGCTTGCAAAGACCCCCTCGTGAGTTGCCCCATTTGTTCCTGCGCGCTCCCGGCCCCGAGCATTAACTTGCATCTGGACAGATGTTTGCAGCGGAAAGGGGGCGGCGAGAGAAGTGGGGGAAACAGCGGCTGTCCGACGGGCCCGCAGTAGCCCTGCAAGAAGAAAATGCGCCTTTCCGCGTCCCCGGAGGGCAGCAACTGAGAGGACGAGCCGGTCAAGAGTCTCAGCCCCCCGCCGCTGTTTTCCCTCTTCCAGAAGGGCAGAGGCTTCGGAGCAAGAGCGCCTCCTGCTGCTGCTGCCGCCTCTCCAGCCCGGGCCCAGGGGGAAGAGAAGCCGTCAGGGGAGGAGGAGCCTGGCATCAGCCCTAATGCCCGGGGACCTGAACTGAGCGGCGAGCCTCCCCGGCAGCCCCCGACGCCGCCAGCAGCGGCAGGAGGACGCCGCTTCTCCCCCCGCTTCCGTTTGGGGGGGGGGCGGGGGAAGAGGCTCGGAAACCTGGGGTCCCCCGCTAGAGCGGGAGGATTGGGACCCCTAAGTCCTGCAGTCCTAAACTCTGCTTACGACCTGAGTTCAATCCCCGGCGAAAGCTGGGTTTTCAGGTAGCCGGCTCCAGATTGACTCAGCCTTCCATCCTTCCGAGGTTGGTCAAATGAGCCCCCAGCTTGCTGGGGGGGGGGGGAAGCACAGATGACTGGGGAAGGCAATGACAAACCACCCCGTAAAAAAGTCTGCCGTGAAAACGTTGTGAAAGCAACGTCACCCCAGAGTCGGAAACGACTGGTGCTTGCACAGGGGACCTTTCCTTTTCCTTTGATGGATTGATTTTTAGCCCGCCCTTCCCAAAGAACAGGCTCAGGCCGGGTTACGTCGTGAAAACAGTCAACAGTAAAAAAAAAAACACACACATACAATTTAAAATATATAACATCTAAAATTACAGAGAACGATAGATACTAAAATGGCAGGTTGTGCCTCACAGACATGGCCCGGTCTCCCCTGCCCGCCCCCCGTTTTCAATATTTTATTCAAATTTCCATATAACATAAAAATCGCACACCACGCTTAAACATATATAACAAACAAAAACAAACAAACAAAAATGAGGTATGCAGTTACTCTTTACAAGATCTAATTATATGCAACGTTGTATCGCTCTCTCTTATTTCCCCCCCCCATTTTTATGCTCATTCGCCCTCCATTCTTAACCTTTTTAACCTACTACCGCTCTTCTTAAACATTCCTTACGCTCTGCTATTCATTGACGTTTGCATGACCGTTCATAAAACGCTGACCAATCCTGTACCTTATTCTTGTCTGCTTGAGTGTTAAGCGTATACGTCCATTCGTCCTATAGCACTGGGATGGAACGAAGGGGGGGAGGCCGGTAACAAGAGACGCCCGCTGCCCCAGCTGAAAGCCCGGAGAAAGAGCTCTGATTACAGGCCCTGCGGAATTGAAGCAGATCCCGCAGGGCCCGGATCTCCAGGGGGAGCTCATTCCACCAGGCAGGGGCCAAGGCTGAAAAGGCCCTGGTCGTTGTCGAGGCCAGATGGACGTCTCTGGGGCCGGGTATCACCAAAAATTGTTGGCTTGTCAATCGTAAAGACCTACGGGGCTCATACAGGGAGAGCCGGTCCCGTAGGTATGCTGGCCATGAAATAGTTCCTCTTGTTTTGGGGTGTTTGAGCAGGACTAACAAGAGCTCCTGTAGGTGCCCAGGCAGAGATTCCATCTATCCCCCACCCCCATATGACCCTGACCCAAATCAACTATCATAGCAAATCATTTTACTTGCTGCTGCCATGCATATACAACAGAGCCCCCCAACGAGGTGCCTCTGGCCCCCACGGAGCCCAGCTTTAAGACAACACATTTGATTGGAGCGTAAGCTGGCGAGAAACACAGCTGTCTTTGTCAGATGCATCCGACGAAGAGACCTGTGTTTCTCGAAAGCTTGCGCTCCGATCAAATTTGTTCGTCTTAGTGCAGGGCTTTTTTTTGCAGCGGGAATTCCTTTGCGTATTAGGCCACACCCCCTGATGTAGCCAATCCTCCTGGAGCTGACAGCAGGCCCTGCATTAAGAGCCTTCCAAGCTCCAGGAGGATTGACTGCATCAGGGGTGTGTGGCTTACTACGCAAATGAGTTCCTGCTACAAAAAAAGGCCCTGGGTGTAATGCTTTTTGTGTAGCAGGAACTCATTTGCATATTAAGCCACACACCCCTGATGCGGCCAATCCTCCTGGAGCTTCCAGTAGGCCCTGTCAGAAGAGCCCTGTAAGGAATTCTAGCAGGACCTCCTTTGCATATTAGGCCACACACCCCTGATGTAGCCAATCCTCCTGGAGCTTCCAGTAGGCCCTGTCAGAAGAGCCCTGTAAGGAATTCTAGCAGGACCTCCTTTGCATATTAGGCCACACACCCCTGATGTAGCCAATCCTCCTGGAGCTTCCAGTAGGCCCTGTCAGAAGAGCCCTGTAAGGAATTCTAGCAGGACCTTCTTTGCATATTAGGCCACACCCCCCTGATGCAGCCAATCCTCCTGGAGCTTCCAGTAGGCCCTGTCAGAAGAGCCCTGTAAGGAATTCTAGCAGGACCTCCTTTGCATATTAGGCCACACACCCCTGATGCGGCCAATCCTCCTGGAGTCGCCGTGGCCAAAATGAAGGCATTGGAACAACCTGGACCGCGTTATCTCCATGACAGGCGACGAGTAATTCGAGAACCTTTTAGCAACCTGTCAGATTTCTCTAATACTTGAATGCCTGGTTTGTCATGGAAAGTCTCAGTGCGATGCACTCTAAGCAAACCTTCGCCACCGGTTTGTTGTGAGGAGAAAATGGCGGCGGAGAGAACGATAGAAGGTGCTTTTGAGTTCCCGCCAGGGAGAAAGAGGTCATGTGACATTTTTTAGAGATTCAGTTTTGCCTACAGTTTGCACCCCCCCCCCAAAAAAAAAAGCATAGCAAGTGTGAAGCCATTGCTTCATCGGGGATCGCTGCAACTCTTTCGGCAGGAAGAAGAACCGCTGAGCGTTGCAAGCACAGCAGGGGCAGCCCCTTTGTACTCCTGGTTTAAACAATTTTATTGATAACATATGGTAACAATTTCCGTTAATAACTTCTTTTCCTCTATCCCATATGCTTCTTTCTAATCACCCCTCCCCCCGTTACTTGACCCCCGCCAGTGTTATTTACTCAAAGCACTAACATTAAAAGGTACCCTTAATTACTAAAATTAATATTCTTCTTTCTTCTAAAGTTTAATCATTATCAAAAATTGTCCAAAGTCCTTTTACTTTCCACTCGTCTTCTACATAACTTCTAAATTTTTCCCACTCCCTTTTAAAATCTTCGAAAGCGTAGTCTCTTAACGTTCCTGTTAATTTGTCCATCTCACGCCATGTCATAACTTTTACAATCCAATCCCAGTTTTCTGGTATTTTTTCTTGCTTCCATAACTGCGCATATAGTGTCCTGGCAGCTGAAAGCAAGTACCAAATTATAGTTCTATCTTCTTTTGGAAATTTTTCCATTGTCCCGTTGTATTCCTATAAGCCTTCGCGATCGTGCAAGAGAAGGGAGAATGTCTTCCCTCCAGCTTTCCTGCCAAGTTTTTGCTGCCAAAAACGCCCTCCTCGTTGACTCCGTTTGCAGTTTACCTTGTGCCCCCCTTCCCTCCCTCCCTCTCTCCGACCGTGTGTTTCATTTTGTAACAGGACAAAGTCTGAGTTCAGTGCCACCGTGAAGATCACCAAAGTTTAATTCCGGGTAGAAGCTTTTGTGTGCAGGCACACTCAGGGCTGGTCCTGCCGCTAGACAAATCAGGCATTCGCCTAGGGCGCCGGGCCAGGGGGGGGCACCGAATTGGGTGCCCTAGCCAGGGGTAGGGAACAGTGGCTCTCCAGCTGTTTTTTGCCTACAACTCCCATCAGCCCCAGCCGTTGGCCTTGCTGACTGGGGCTGATAGGAGTTGTAGGCAAAAAACAGCTGAAGAGCTGCTGTTCCCTACCCCTGCCCTAGGCAAATGCCCCCAGTTGCACTTTCGGATTGGAAGGGAGGCAAAGCGAAGCCAGCCAGCCACTGCGTGGCCTGCGCAGCCGCTGGCTTCTGATTGGAAGGGAGGCAGAGCAAAGGCAGTAGCTGCACACCAGCAGAACGTTTGGCTTCGCTCCACTTTCCTTCCAATTGGAAGGGAGGTGGAATGGAGCCAGCTGGCTAGATGGCTTGCACACCTTCACCTCCCTTCCTGGGTGCCCTCCACACCCTACTTTGCCATGCAGTCGGTGAGGTGAAGTACCATGGAGCAGCACCACAGAGAAGGCTGGTTGGGAGGGGGGTGGCAGGCAGTGGGTCTGCCTGGGGCCGCTGTGCACCCGAGGGCCGTCTCTGTGCACACTTCTTCAGATACACAAAAGCTTAGAAGATTTTTAAGAAGAAGATTTTGGATTTATATCCCGCCCTATACTCTGAATCTCAGAGTCCCAAAGCAGTCACAACCTCCTCTACCTCCCCCCCACACACACACACACAACAAACACCCTGTGAGGTAGGTGGGGCTGAGAGTGCTTTCATAACAGCTGCCCTTTCAAGGACAGCTTCTATGAAAACTATGGCAGACCCAAGGCCATCTCAGCAGGTGCAAGTGGAGGAGTGGGGAATCAAACCCGGTTCTCCCAGATAAGCGTCCGCGCACTTATCCAATACACCAAACTGGCTCTCTATTAGAGCTACGGCTGACCCAAGGCCATTCCAGCAGCTGCGAGTGGAGGAGTGGGGAATCAAACCCGGTTATCCCAGATAAGAGTCCGCACACTTAACCACTACACCAAACTGACTCTCTATTAGAGCTATGGCTGAACCAAGGCCATTCCAGCAGGTGCAAGCGGAGGAGTCGGGAATCAAACTCGGTTCTCCCAGATAAGCATCCGCGCACTTATCCACTACACCCAACTGGCTCTCTATTAGAGCTACGGCTGACCCAAGGCCATTCCAGCAGCTGCGAGTGGAGGAGTGGGGAATCAAACCCGGTTCTCCCAGATAAGAGTCCGCACACTTAACCACTACACCAAACTGACTCTCTATTAGAGCTATGGCTGAACCAAGGCCATTCCAGCAGGTGCAAGCGGAGGAGTCGGGAATCAAACTCGGTTCTCCCAGATAAGCATCCGCGCACTTATCCACTACATCCAACTGGCTCTCTATTAGAGCTATGGCTGACCCAAGGCCATTCCAGCAGCTGCGAGTGGAGGAGTGGGGAATCAAACCCGGTTCTCCCAGATAAGAGTCCGCACACTTAACCACTACACCAAACTGACTCTCTATTAGAGCTATGGCTGAACCAAGGCCATTCCAGCAGGTGCAAGCGGAGGAGTCGGGAATCAAACTCGGTTCTCCCAGATAAGCATCCGCGCACTTATCCACTACACCCAACTGGCTCTCTATTAGAGCTACGGCTGACCCAAGGCCATTCCAGCAGGTGCAAGTGGAGGAGTGGGGAATCAAACCTGGTTCTCCCAGATAAGAGTCCGCACACTTAACCACTACACACAACTGGCTCTCTATTAGAGCTGTGGCTGACCCAAGGCCATTCCAGCAGCTGCAAGTGAGGAGTGGGGAATCAAACCCGGTTCTCCCAGATAAGAGTCTGCGCACTTAACCACTACACCCAACTGGCTCTCAGAATAAAACCCAGAATATACCCGGAATAAAACTTCGTCGGTCTTAAAGGTGCCGCTGGACTCCAACTTTGCTCCGTTGCTTCAGACCAACCCGGTGACCCACCTGAATTAATTTTGTAATGCGATATTTACACAGGCTCATATATCTGTCCACCAGCAAAGGATACACTTCTTTGCATAGGATGGACTCTTATTTCACACATATGCAAAATTGATGTTACAAGACACCTTTAATGAGTAAATCATTAAAGGAGTAAATGAGTAAACCAGTAAATTTTATTTCAGCGTACCTTTGCATTTCTAAAGGTAAAGGCTGACCCAAGGCCATTCCAGCAGCTGCGAGTGGAGGAGTGGGGAATCAAACCCTGTGCAGGCATCAATGCATTACCAACCCATGGGGTGACGTCACGTCAGGATGTTTTCATGGCAGACTTTTTATTATGGGGTGGTTTGCCATTGCCTCCCCCACTCATCTACACTTCCCCCCCCCCCAGCAAGCTGGGGACTCATTTGACCGACCTCGGAAGGATGGAAGCAGGGTTGCCAATCCCCAGGTGGGGGCAGGGGATCCCCCGGTTTGGAGGCCCTCCCCCCGCTTCAGGGTCGTCAGAAAGCGGGGGGGGGGAGGGGAGGGAAATGTCTGCTGGGAACTCTGTCATTCCCTAGGGAGATTTATTCCCATAGAAAATCATGGAGAATTGATCCGTGAGTATCCGGGGTTCTGAGGGGGCTGTTTTTTGGGGTAGCGGCACCAAAATGTCAGTATAGCATCTAGTGCCTCTCCTCAAAACACCCCCCAAGTTTCAAAAAGATTGGACCAGGGGGTCCGATTCTATGAGCCCCAAAAGAAGGTGCCCCTATCCTTCATTATTTCCTTGGGAAGGAAGGAATTGAAAAGGTGTGCCGTCCCTTTAAATGTGAGGGCCAGAACTCCCTTTGGAGTTTATTTATTTATATTTATTTATTTATATTAAGATTTATACCCCGCCCTTCTCACCTAAGTGTCTCAGGGCGGCTTACAACATAATAATTGAAAAAACTTCAGTTTAAAACATTTAAATTACAATTAAACCATAATTTGCAGTTTACCTTGTGCCCCCCTCCCTCCCTCCCTCTCTCCGACCGTGTGTTTCATTTTGTAACAGGACAAAGTCTGAGTTCAGTGCCACCGTGAAGATCACCAAAGTTTAATTCCGGGTAGAAGCTTTTGTGTGCAGGCACACTCAGGGCTGGTCCTGCTGCTAGACAAATCAGGCATTTGCCTAGGGCGCCAGGCCAGGTGGGGGCACCGAATTGGGTGCCCTAGCCAGGGGTAGGGAACAGTGGCTCTCCAGCTGGTTTTTTTGCCTACAACTCCCATCAGCCCCAGCCGTTGGCCTTGCTGACTGGGGCTGATAGGAGTTGTAGGCAAAAAACAGCTGAAGAGCTGCTGTTCCCTACCCCTGCCCTAGGCAAATGCCCCCAGTTGCACTTTCGGATTGGAAGGGAGGCAAAGCGAAGCCAGCCAGCCACTGCGTGGCCTGCGCAGCCGCTGGCTTCTGATTGGAAGGGAGGCAGAGCAAAGGCAGTAGCTGCACACCAGCAGAACGTTTGGCTTCGCTCCGCTTTCCTTCCAATTGGAAGGGAGGTGGAATAGAGCCAGCTGGCTAGATGGCTTGCGCACCTTCACCTCGCTTCCTGGGTGCCCTCCACACCCTACTTTGCCATGCAGTCGGTGAGGTGAAGTACCATGGAGCAGCACCACAGAGAAGGCTGGTTGGGAGGGGGGTGGCAGGCAGTGGGTCTGCCTGGGGCCGCTGTGCACCCGAGGGCCGTCTCTGTGCACACTTCTTCAGATATACAAAAGCTTAGAAGATTTTTAAGAAGAAGATTTTGGATTTATATCCCGCCCTATACTCTGAATCTCAGAGTCTCAAAGCAGTCACAACCTCCTCTACCTCCCCCCCACACACACACACAACAAACACCCTGTGAAGTAGGTGGGGCTGAGAGTGCTTTCATAACAGCTGCCCTTTCAAGGACAGCTTCTATGAAAACTATGGCTGACCCAAGGCCATCTCAGCAGGTGCAAGTGGAGGAGTGGGGAATCAAACCCGGTTCTCCCAGATAAGAGTCCGCGCACTTAACCACTACACCAAACTGACTCTCTATTAGAGCTATGGCTGAACCAAGGCCATTCCAGCAGGTGCAAGCGGAGGAGTCGGGAATCAAACTCGGTTCTCCCAGCTAAGCATCCGCGCACTTATCCACTACACCCAACTGGCTCTCTATTAGAGCTACGGCTGACCCAAGGCCATTCCAGCAGCTGCAAGTGGAGGAGTGGGGAATCAAACCCGGTTCTCCCAGATAAGAGTCCGCACACTTAACCACTTCACCAAACTGACTCTCTATTAGAGCTATGGCTGAACCAAGGCCATTCCAGCAGGTGCAAGCGGAGGAGTCGGGAATCAAACTCGGTTCTCCCAGCTAAGCATCCGCGCACTTATCCACTACACCCAACTGGCTCTCTATTAGAGCTACGGCTGACCCAAGGCCATTCCAGCAGCTGCAAGTGGAGGAGTGGGGAATCAAACCCGGTTCTCCCAGATAAGAGTCCGCACACTTAACCACTACACCAAACTGACTCTCTATTAGAGCTATGGCTGAACCAAGGCCATTCCAGCAGGTGCAAGCAGAGGAGTCGGGAATCAAACTCGGTTCTCCCAGCTAAGCATCCGCGCACTTATCCACTACACCCAACTGGCTCTCTATTAGAGCTACGGCTGACCCAAGGCCATTCCAGCAGCTGCGATTGGAGGAGTGGGGAGTCAAACCCGGTTCTCCCAGATAAGAGTCCGCACACTTAACCACTACACCAAACTGACTCTCTATTAGAGCTATGGCTGAACCAAGGCCATTCCAGCAGGTGCAAGCGGAGGAGTCGGGAATCAAACTTGGTTCTCCCAGATAAGCATCCGCGCACTTATCCACTACACCCAACTGGCTCTCTATTAGAGTTACGGCTGACCCAAGGCGATTCCAGCAGCTCTGAGTGAGGAGTGGGGAATCAAACCCGGTTCTCCCAGATAAGCGTCCGCGCACTTAACCACTACACCCAACTGGCTCTCAGAATAAAACCCAGAATATACCCGGAATAAAACTTCGTCGGTCTTAAAGGTGCCGCTGGACTCCAACTTTGCTCCGTTGCTTCAGACCAACCCGGTGACCCACCTGAATTAATTTTGTAATGCGATATTTACACAGGCTCATATATCTGTCCACCAGCATAGGATACACTTCTTTGCATAGGATGGACTCTTATTTCACACATATGCAAAATTATTGTTACAAGACACCTTTAATGAGTAAATCATTAAAAGAGTAAATCAGTAGATTTTATTTCAGCGTACCTTTGCACTTCTAAAGGTAAAGGCTGACCCAAGGCCATTCCAGCAGCTGCGAGTGGAGGAGTGGGGAATCAAACCCTGTGCAGGCATCAAGGCATTACCAACCCATGGGGTGACGTCACGTCAGGATGTTTTCATGGCAGACTTTTTATTATGGGGTGGTTTGCCATTGCCTCCCCCACTCATCTACACTTTCCCCCCCCTCCCAGCAAGCTGGGGACTCATTTGACCGACCTCGGAAGGATGGAAGTAGGGTTGCCAATCCCCAGGTGGGGGCAGGGGATCCCCCGGTTTGGAGACCCTCACCCCGCTTCAGGGTCGTCAGAAAGCGGGGGGGGGGAGGGGAGGGAAATGTCTGCTGGGAACTCTGTAATTCCCTAGGGAGATTTATTCCCATAGAAAATCATGGAGAATTGATCCGTGAGTATCTGGGGTTCTGAGGGGGCTGTTTTTTGGGGTAGAGGCACCAAAATTTCAGTATAGCATCTAGTGCCTCTCCTCAAAACACCCCCCAAGTTTCAAAAAGATTGGACCAGGGGGTCTGATTCTATGAGCCCCAAAAGAAGGTGCCCCTATCCTTCATTATTTCCTTGGGAAGGAAGGAATTGAAAAGGTGTGCCGTCCCTTTAAATGTGAGGGCCAAAACTCCCTTTGGAGTTCAAGGATGCTTGTCACAGCCTTGATCTTGGCTCCACCCCCAAAGTCTCCTGGCTCCACCCACAAAGTCCCCAGATATTTCTTGAATTGGACTTGGCAACCCTACCTCGGAAGGATGGAGGGTTGAGTCGACCTTGAGCTGGCTACCTGAACCAGCTTCCGCTGGGATCGAACTCAGGTCGTGAGCAGAGGGCTCCGACTGCAGTACTGCAGCTTTACCACTCTGCGCCACGGGGCTCTTAGGGAAACATACTAGCTGTGTCTAAAATAGGGCCTATCAGAAAGCGCTATTACAGCCCCCCCATAAAACCACCTTTTGTTATTTTCAGTGGATTTAAAGCCAACGACCGCATTCGCCTCTACCCAAATGCAAAGACGACTTACATGATGAAAGCCGTTACACCGACAGCCCAGATGTCAGTCTGCGGGACTGCTCCTTTATCCGACAGGAGCTCTGAAGCTGTAAAGAGACTTTTGTGTTAGGAAATCTCTCTTCAGGACATGCCCGGGTATGGGGCTTTCAAACGTCAAGGGGAGGCTCAGGGCCAATTATGGGAGCAAACTTACTTAATGAAAAAGCTCAGAAAAGTCTCTTCTGGAGGCAGTGAAGGTAAAGAGATGGGGGGGGGGACAGAAAGGAGGCAAAGGGGGTCTTCAAGGAGGAGGACGCAGGAAGACGTCAAAATAGGGCAAGTCAGAAATGCTGACCCAGTTGAATTGCTTTTAGTTTTTGACTTCATCGCTGCTAACGAGCTGCCATGGGGAAAGGATAATTGAGCAGGGTGTGTTATTGAGACAGCTGCGTGCTTTCTTGGGTTTGTATGCGGCTGTTTGGCCTAATCTACACATCTGCGCCTGGGGCAGGGTCTGTGGGAGAAGAACCAGGCTTTGGAAACTGAAGATCTCTAAATCAGTCACCAGCATCCGCAATTAAAAACGCCTCCGGTATCAGGGCGGAAAAAAACCTCTCTCTGATCAGGATGCCAGGCCCTAACTGGCTGCTGGCAGGGAATGCCTAGGCCTGGGATCTTCTGCCACAATTACATCACCCGTAAGTGACATCACATTACTGACATCAGGGGGTGACACTCTAGTTTTGAGGCAAAACTCTATGGTTTTAGTCCATTTTAGCATAGAGTTTTACACACAAAAACGAGAGCATCGCCACACAATGTTGGCGATACGATGGCGTTACCACATTGCCTTTGGGCCAGTTGGGGGTGGGGAAGTGCCCTGCAAAAGCAGTTGGCACCCCAAGATGTGGACAGATGGCTGGTCCGGGCAAGCTACCAGCTTGGTGTAGAGAGCCAGTTTGGTGCAGTGTTTAAGTGTGCGGACTCTTATCTGGGAGAACCGGGTTTGATTCCCCACTCCTCCCCTTGCAACTGCTGGAACGGCCTTGGGTTAGCCATAGCTATCGCAGGGGTTGTCCTTGAAAGGGCAGCTGCTGTGAGAGCCCTCTCAGCCCCACCCACTCCACAGGGTGTCTGTTGTGGGGGGAGAAGATAAAGGAGATTGTAAACCGCTCTGAGTCTCTGATTCAGAGAGAAGGGCGGGGTATAAATCTGCAGTCTTCTTCTTCTTCTACCACCAGGAAGATGTCACCCCAATAGTGTTGCAGCATTTACACTGGCCACCCATCTCTTCCTGAGTCCAATTAAGGGGTTGGTTTTGTCCTTTAACGCCCAACATGGTTTGGGACCAGGACATCTATAGGAATGTCTTCTCCTATATGTTCCTGTCAAGGAATTAACATTTCAGTGAGAGGCCTTGTGATTGTCTCATCAATCACAGAAACATCTGGAGCAGAAGTCCATCTGTGGCACTTAGCCACAAATTATAGATGGAACAATCTGTTTGGGGCAGGGATGCTCTGTCTTTTTGGTGCTTGGCGGCCAACAGTGGGAGGCCTTCTGGAGTTCTGACCCTGCTGGTGGACCTCCTGGTGGCTCCTGGGTTTGGGCCATTATGTGACACAGACTGGATGGGCCACTGGCCTGATCCAACAGGGCTTCTCTGACATTCTTATGTCTGGGGCTGTGATACTCTGCATTCTTGGTGCTGGGGTGGGGAGCAACAGTGGGAGGGCTTCTGGAGTTCTAACCCTGCTGGTGGACCTCCTGATGACACCTGGTTTTTGGCCACTGTGTGACACAACAATGTTGGACAGGATGGGCCATTGGCCTGATCCAACATGGCTTCTCTTATGTGACACAGAGTGTTGGACTGGATGGGCCATTGGCCTGATCCAACATGGCTTCTCTTATGTTCTTCTGTGACACAGAGTGTTGGACTGGATGGGCCATTGGCCTGATCCAACATGGCTTCTCTTATGTTCTTCTGTGACACAGAGTGTTGGACTGGATGGGCCACTGGCCTGATCCAACATGGCTTCTCTTATGTTTTTCTGTGACACAGAGTGTTGGACTGGATGGGCCATTGGCCTGATCCAACATGGCTTCTCTTATGTTCGTCTGTGACACAGAGTGTTGGACTGGATGGGTCATTGGCTTGATCCAAACATGGCTTCTCTTATGTTCTTATGTGATGCAGAGTGTTGGACTGGATGGGCCATTGGCCTGATCCAACATGGCTTCTCTTATGCTCTTATGTGACACAGAGTGTTGGACTGGATGGGCCATTGGCCTGATCCAACATGGCTTCTCTTATGTTCTTCTGTGACACAGAGTCTTGGACTGGATGGGTCATTGGCCTGGTCCAAACATGGCTTCTCTTATGTTCTTATGTGACACAGAGTGTTGGACTGGATGGGCCATTGGCCTGATCCAACATGGCTTCTCTTATGTTCTAATGAGACTTCAGAGATTCATTGCTCGTCAGAACAGACTGCACTGAGCTAGGTGGACCAATAATCTGATTTCGTCTGAGGGATCTTCCGTTTCTACCTGCTTCAGTTCTGAACATGACCTTCCAGGTCCCCAGTCAATCCCTACTGATGCCACACTTACAAATCAGTGGTGAATTGCACTTACCCATTGTTTCCACGTAGTCTGTGCACCCCTCAAGAGTTATCACTCTGTCTGGATTGTAGAACTGTGCATTGCCAAAGTCCAGGAGTTTAAGCAGGTTCGGTTCAGTAATAATCATATTTTCAGACCTCAGATCCAAGTGAAGGATGCTCTGAGCATGAAGGAACTCAACAGCAGTAAGTATCTGCCACAGGTAGTCTCTGACTTCCACCTCTGAATAGGAGGACCTATGGAAAAGAGAGACCATCTCAACTGAAAAATTTCCATCAATTCTGTTACGCATCAGCTGGAAAGCGTGGGAATTCTAGACCTTTGTTGAGTTGATGGACAGCTTTCGAATTCCACGTTCTCCACTAATACTTCTAAATTTTGGGGAAGAATTTGCGGTTTCTAAACCCAGGCGAGATTTAATTTCCATAATGTTTACTGCAGCTAAATATACCATCGCTATTCAGTGGCGGTCTTCCTCTCCACTCTCAATTCACATGTGAGCGCTAAACTTGTGGGAATATTTCCTACTGGATAAAATTACTGAACACAAAATAAGATAGATAATCTGGCTCATTCATACCTACGCCAAAAGTGGGAGGACCTTTCCTTCGATGGGACGCATCTTGTTTCAAGACAGTGGGTGTTTTTACACGGACCGTTTGTGACTCTATCACCGCACTGGAAACTCACCTTTTACATCACCTAACATTCTCACAACTGTTTTGCATCGTTGCTGCCTGAAGCATCTACATTTGTTTCGGAGAGATGAGTTCTGGCACTGCTGTTGCAACGTTTTTCTCCACACTAGTTTTGATCCGGTCATTTCTCTACAGGCGTTTCAAACTTGTATTGTAGAAGTTGTCATGCATTTTAAAAGACTCCTCCAAAAGCCACCACAAGGTGCAGCAATTTGCATGAGAACTGACAGCACTTGAAATTTTTACATATCATTGCTTGCCTCATCTTGTAATTTAAATTTGTCTTGTTTTTGAAGCGTTGACACCATTCCCAAGCAATCATATACATTTAACTAAGCACTGGTATTCTGTCTGCCCTCTGATCAGAGACCCCACCCCCCACACCCCAAATTGAAATGCTTTCAGCAGGAAATATAGAAGTTTGGCTACGCAAAATGAGCAGAGCAAGTTTTGTCCACCAATGTAAAAGAAGAAGTAGAACTGCAGATTTATACCCCGCCCTTCTCTCTGAATCAGACTCAGAGCGGCTTACAATCTCCTATATCTTCTCTCCCCGCTACAGTCACCTTGTGAGGTGGGTGGGGCTGAGAGGGCTCTCACAGCAGCTGCCCTTTCAAGGACAACCTCTGCCAGAGCTATGGCTGACCCGAGGCCATTCCAGCAGGTGCAAGTGGAGGAGTGGGGGAATCAAACCCAGTTCTCCCAGATAAGAGTCCACGTACTTAACCACTATGGCTGACCCAAGGCCATTCCAGCAGCTGCGAGTGGAGGAGGGGGGGAATCAAACCCAGTTCTCCCAGATAAGAGTCCACTTACTTAACCACTATGGCTGACCCGAGGCCATTCCAGCAGCTGTAAGTGGAGGAGTGGGGAATCAAACCCGGTTCTCCCAGATAAGAGTCTGCACACTTAACCACTACACCAAACTGGCTTTCTATTAGAGCTATGGCTGACCCAAGGCCTTGCTAGCAGGTGCAAGTGGAGGAGTGGGGAATCAAACCCAGTTCTCCCAGATAAGAGTCCGCACACTTAACCACTATACCAAACTTTAAATAATTAAAGCAGAACGGTGGCAGGGGATTTGAAGACTCTAAAACTCTGGCTCAAACTGAATGTAAAAACACCCAGCGACACAAAAGGAGTACGTCTCATTAACGGCATTCCACCAGCCTTTCATCTGTTAAAACTTTAATGGCATTGTAAGTACGAATCTCAAGTGAATATTACGAATTTAACTTTTATTGTTACATTCATTGTAATTTTGGGATTCTGGATAAAGAATTACTTTCTGCAAAAAAAAAAAAAAAAGATTCTGACACAGGGTGGTGGGCCCATCCACAAAATGGCGGCTGCGGAAGGAAGAATCAGAAAAAAAACCCAGAGGAAGTTCACACGGAGGGGAGAAAAGGAGTGACGTTAAAAATACACTGAGAAAGAAGACTGAGAGAGAGTAAAACCAAGGACAGTTGTAGCTGCTGTGGAAGCAACATTATTTTAAAGCCAACCAAATCTCCATTGGCCTATCAGAAGCTGTGGTGGGCAACAGCCCCACATGGCTCCACCCATTTTCTGAAAGCCAGTTTGGTGCAGTGGTTAAGTGTGCGGACTCTTCTCTGGGAGAACCGGGTTTGATTCCCCACTCCTCCTTAAGAACATAAGCCATGTTGGATCAGGCCAATGGCCCATCCAGTCCAACACTCTGTATCACACAGTGGCCAGATATTTATATAGATATATACACACACTGTGGCTAATATCAACTGATGGACCTCTCCTCCATATTTTTATCTAACCCCCTCTTGAAGCTGGCTATGCTTGTAGCCGCCCCCACCTCCTGTGGCAATGAATTCCACATGTTAAATCTCCCTTTGGGTGAAGAAGTACCTCCTTTTATCCGTTCTAACCCGACTGCTCAGCAATTTCATTGAATGCCCACGAGTTCTTGTATTGTGAGAAAGGGAGAAAAGGACTTCTTTCTCTACCTTCTCCATCCCATGCATAATCTTGTCAACCTCTATCGTGTCACCCCGCAGTCGACGTTTCTCCAAGCTAAACAGCCCCAAGCGTTTGAACCTTTCCTGCTGGAATGGCCTTGGGTCAGCCATAGCTCTCGTAGGAGTTGTCCTTGGAAGGGCAGCTGCTGCGAGAGCTCTCTCAGCCCCACCCACCTCGCAGGGTGTCTGTTGTGGTGGAGGAAGGTAAAAGGAGATTGCAATCACTCTGAGCCTCTGAGATTCAGAATATAGGGTGGGATATAAATCCAATATCATCATCATAATCAAAACACTTGCCAGATGACAGGTAAGTTGTCATTGGGCGCTATAGTGCCCACAGGCACCTGGTTGGGGAACCCGGTTGTAGATTAAAATAAAACTATAAAGATATTTTCTGCTAGCGCTGAATCTGGAAAGAAAGGATTCGTAGCATTGAGAGAAAAGTGCAAGTATTTTTTTTTAAACAAATCCTCAGCAGAAGTCCTAGATCTGAAAACGTGCAGTTTTTAAAATGGATGGGTTTTCTTTTTCTCCCTCTTCCGTCGGTGACATTTTTTCAGTTCTATGAATTTGGTTTGGGAGGAGTCTTTCCTCCTTTTTTTGGTGGGGGGGGGGTGCCGTTCGTATTTTCTGAGCTGCCCTGAGCCTGCTCCGGCGGGGAGGGCGGGATAGAAATCAATAATAATAATAATTATTATTATTATTATTATTATTATTATTTTCAGAAATCAAACCTGCCACGAGGCCAAGCAAGAGAGCAGAATTATATACACCTTTGGTGGAACTGCAAACACATTTATAAATGTTGGCGACAAATTCAAAGCCAAATAAGACTGATTACTGGCTACCACTTGCCTTTAAAACCAGATGTTTATCTACTACTACACAACTGGAAAGATCTCTCGCTTAGGAAATGCACTTCTATTTTAATATCCTAATTGCAGCTGCCAGACGTTAGAAAATTCCTTTAGAAAATTGGTTTCAGAGATGACGGGAGCTGTTTATAATTAACAAGATTGCATGTAACTCATCTGAATTGTCTTTAGAACATGATGAAGAGTGTTTTGTATCTGTTTGGTTTCCTTTGATTTCTTATTTAATGGGACATAATTCGCATTTCAGCATTTATTTTACAAGAAACTGAGGTATTCTTGAACAAATTTTGTTTATTCTGCTATACTGACTGCAAGACCTTGCAGTTGTCATTAACATTAGACTGATCTTGTCTTTGCAAAATGTATGGACATCTCATCGCTGTATTGATAAACATTCATAAGAAGAACATAAGAGAAGCCATGTTGGATCAGGCCAATGGCCCATCCAGTCCAACACTCTGTGTCACACAGTGACCAATATATGTGTGTGTGTATACACACACACACATATATATATACTGTGGCTAATAGCCACTGATGGACCTCTGCTCCATATTTTTATCCAGTCCCCTCTTAAAACTGGCTATGCTTGTAGCGGCCACCACCTCCTGTGGCAGTGAACTCCACATGTTAATCACCCTTTGGGTGAAGAAGGACTTTCTTTTATCCATTTTAACCAGACTGCTCAGCAATTTCATCGAATGCCCACGAGTTCTTGTATTGTGAGAAACGGAGAAAAGGACTTCTTTCTCTACTTTTTCCATCCCATGCATAATCTTGTAAACCTCTACCATGTCACCCCGCAGTCGATGTTTCTCCAAGCTAAAGAGTCCCAAGCGTTTCAACCTTTCTTCATAGGGAAAGTGTTCCAAACCTTTAATCATTTCAGTTGCCCTTTTCTGGACTTTTTCCAATGCTATAATATCCTTTTTGAGGTGCGGTGACCAGAATTGTACACAGTATTCCAAATGAGACCACACCATCGATTTATACAGGGGCATTATGATACTGGCTGATTTGTTTTCAATGAAGTTTGTTTATTTAAAAAGAAAAGAATGGAATTCCATCCACAGGTGTGAGAAAATTCCTCCCACTGAGATTACCACTTCTTCCCACAGCATTCACAGGTAGGCACTTCTCCAAAATAGGAGTTGCTTAATGCTTCTGAAATTTCCAGTTTGGGCTGCTGATGCCGCAACAGGACTTGCAGTCCGCAATTTTTTTCCTGATCTGTTCAAACCTCCTATGTTTTGCAGGCTTTTAACTTGGTCCAACTTTCCCGATATCTTTGTATGAACCTTGCTACAGAAATGGAAGTTTCAGGGGAAAATATATTCTGGCGAGGGGAAAAGAGGCCCCCAAATTTTCATAGAATCATAGAATAGAATCATAGAATCTTGGAAGGTACCTCCAGGGTCATCTAGTCCAACCCCCTGCACAATGCAGGAAACTCACAAACACCTCCCCCTAAATTCACAGGATCTTCATTGCTGTCAGATGGCCATCTAGCCTCTGTTTAAAAACCTCCAAGGAAGGAGAGCCCACCGCCTCCCGAGAAAGCCTGTTCCACTGAGGTCAGAAAGTTCTTCCTAATGTTGAGCCGGAAGCTCTTTTGATTTAATTTCAACCCATTGATTCTGGTCCTACCTTCTGGTAGGTTCCCAAAGAGCAATGAACACATGGGTTTCAATGCCACAGGAAGTGGTGGAGGCTGCAAGCACAGACAGCTTCAAGAGGGGATTAAATAAACATATGGAGCAGAGGTCCTTCAGTGACTCTTAGCCACAAGGTGCAGATGGAACACTGTGTTTGGGCCAGTGATGCTCTGTCTTCAGGGTGCTTAGGGGGGCAACAGTTGGAGAGTTTCTTGGCCCCACTGGTGGACCTCTTGATGACACTGGGTTTTGGCCACTGTGTGACACAGAGGGCTGGACTAGACAGGCCATTGGTTTGATCCAACATGGCATTGCTTATGTTCTTATATCTGTGGCAGTGATGCTCTGTCTTCTTGGTGCTTGGTGGGCAACAATGGGAGGGCTTGTGGAATTCTGGCCCTGCTGGTGGACCTCCTGATGGCCCCTGGGTTTTGGTCACTGTGTGACACAAAGTGTTGGACTGGATGGGCCACTGGCCTGCTCCAACATGGCTTCGCTTATGTTCTTATATCTGTGGCAGTGATGCTCTGTATTCTTGGTGCTTGGCATGCAACAGTGGGAGGGGTTGTGGAATTCTGGCCCCACTGGTGGACCTCCTGGGAGCACCTGGGTTTTGGCCACTGTGAGATTGTAGGACCGGATGGGTCACTGGCCTGATCCAATATGGCTTCTCTTATGTTCTTATGTCTGGGTCTGTGATGCTTTGTATTCTTGCTGCTGAGGGGGGGACAGTGGGAGAGCTTCTGGAGTTCTGGCCCTGCTGGTGGACCTCCTGAGGGCACCAGGTTTTGGCCACTGTGTGACACAAATACCAAACCTTTAACGGCATAACAACCACAAGTGAGAATACACAGAACATAAAAAGTTTAAATGTTGGAGATAAAATAAAAAAAAGAAACAGAGATTACATATGCATTAATGCGTGGTCAGATTTAAATTTAAGAATGTCTGCCAACATTTTTGCCACAGCCTCAGGAACCTCCCACGTAGTATCATTCAGTCTATAAAGACAGGGTGGCGGAGTAGACAAATCTGGGGACAAAGGAAGCTTGCAAAATAGTTCTTTACAGAGATTATGATATATGGAACAATCAAGCAATATATGCTAAATAGAGTCGGGAATATTCGCTCTGCAGGAACAGAGTCTTTCACATAGAGGTATTCGATGACATCTCCCCTGTAAAACTTTGGAGGGGAACGCATGTGACGCAGAGTGTTGGACTGAATGGGCCATTGGCCTGATCCAACATGGCTTCCCTTATGTTCTTATGTGACACAGAGTGTTGAACTGGATGGGCCATTGGCCTGATCCAACATGGCTTCTCTTATGTTCTTATGTGACACAGAGTGTTGGACAGGATGGGCCATTGGCCTGATCCAACATGGCCTCTCTTATGTTCTTATGTAACACAGAGTGTTGGAATGAATGGGCCATTGGCCTGATCCAACATGGCTTCTCTTATGTTATGTGACATAGAGTGTTGAACTGGATGAGCCATTGGCCTAAACCAACATGGCTTCCCTTATGTTCCAAGCTGGTTGTCAATAGAAACATGGTACGATAGAATTTGTGAAACTTCCATTATGTCTCAAATTACTCAAAATGTATTCTTTTTAGGAGACTCTTTACTATTGAAAACTAACTATATTGCAATACTATTGGGATCCAGTTATTGGTTTTCTAGAATCCAACAATGTTCTACCAAATCTATCACATTATAATATATGGTTGTTTACATAAATGAGTTTATTCTATTCTTTATTAGTATTATATAAATGTGTTTATTCTATCTCTTATCTTCAGTTTAAATACTGATATTAGACTAAGCATCGTTAGCTTTTCATTAATTATTCAGGACACCTGAAATGTAAATTTAATAAAGATGAAGTCATCCATATATTAATATATAACTTCCCTTGCAACTTTGTTTGAATATTAGCTCCACAGGAACAGAGACTTTCTCATAGAGGTATTCGATGATATCTTCCCTGTACAACTTTGGAGGGGAACGCATGTGACATGTTGGACTGGATGGGCCATTGGCCTGATCCAACATGGCTTCTCTTACGTTCTTATGTCCAGGGCAGTGATGCTCTGTATTGTTCGTGCTTGGGGGAGGGGGGCAACAGTGGGAGGGCTTCTAGTATCCTGGCCCCACTGATGGAACTCCTGATGGCACCTGGGGTTTTTTTGGTCACTGTGTGACACAGAATGTTGGACTGGATGGACCACTGGCCTGATCTCACATGGCTTCTCTTACGTTCTTATGTCCAGGGCAGTGATGCTCTGTATCCTTGATGCTTGGGGGGAGGGGGGGCAACAATGGGAGGGCTTCTAGTGTCCTGGCCCCACTGATGGACCTCCTGATGGTACCTGGGGTTTTTTTGGCCACTGTGACACAGAATGTTGGACTGGATGGGCCATTGGCCTGATCCCACATGGCTTCTCTTACGTTCTTATGTCCAGGGCAGTGATGCCCTGTATTGTTGGTGCTTGAGGGGGGCAACTGTGGGAGGGCTTCTAGTGTCCTGGCGCCACTGATGGACCTCCTGATGGTACCTGGGTTTTTTTTGGCCACTATGTAACACAGAGTGTTGGACTGGATGGGCCATTGGCCTGATCCAACATGGCTTCTCTTACGTTCTTATGACCGGGGCAGTGATGCTCTGTATTCTTGATGCTTGGGGGGAGGGGGGGGCAACAATGGGAGGGCTTCTAGTGTCCTGGCCCCACTGATGGACCTCCTGATGGTACCTGGGGTTTTTTTGGCCACTGTGTGACACAGAATGTTGGACTGGATGGGCCATTGGCCTGATCCCACATGGCTTCTCTTACGTTCTTATGTCCAGGGCAGTGATGCCCTGTATTCTTGGTGCTTGTGGGGGGGGGGGGCAACTGTGGGAGGGCTTCTAGTGTCCTGGCGCCACTGATGGACCTCCTGATGGCACCTGGGGTTTTTTTGGCCACTGTGTGACACAAAGTGTTGGACTGGATGGACCATTGGCCTGAACCAACATGGCTTCGCTTATGCGCCTATGTTCCAAGCTGGTTGTCAACAGAATTGGCCGAACTTCATGCAAACATGTTTACCTTCCAGCCAGGGCATGAAGCAGCTCAGGGCCCACACACAGCTCCAGGATCAGCACCAGGTGGCGGGGGCTGACATAAGCCCCCTGCAGTTGTCCGATGTTGGTGTGGTGAAGCTTCCTCAGGATCTGGTACTCCTGGAGCACGACCTCCTTGTCTTCTGCTTGGTAAGGGATGATTTTGGCCGCCAGGGCGTTCCCGCTGAGTTTCTCTCTGCACTGCTTGATGATGCTGAAGCGTCCTCTGCACCGAAACAACACAGACGTAGACAAAGCTGAATCCTGGCACGACAACTAATAATTAAGCATTAACTGCCGTCAAGTCACAGCTGATACAGCAACCCCTGTGGGGTTTTCAAGGCAAGAGACAAGCAGAGGTGGTTGGCCGTTGCCTGCCTCTGCGTACCAACCCTGGGCTTCCTTGGTGGGCTCCCATCCCACTACTAACCAGGGCTGACTCTTCTTAGCTTCTCAAATCTTATTAAATCAATTACATTAATCATTGCAGGGCTTTCTTTTGAGCAGGAGCACGGGTCCGGCTGGCTTGGCATCGGGGTGTGTGGCCTAATATGCAGATGAGTTCCTGCTGGGCTTTTCCCACACAAAAAAGCCCTGTGTGGAACAATGGCGATGTCAGGGGGTGCGGCCTAATATGCAGATGAGTTCTTGCTGGGCTTTTTCCACACAGGCCGTGGCTGAGTGGCTCAGACTGAGTGGGCTGAAGTTAAATCCTACGAAGACAGAGGTCCTTTGCTTGGGCCGCCGCGGCCCGGGGAGGGGGATCCCCCTGCCGGCTTTTGATGGTGCGCCGCTCACGGCGGCGGACAGGGTGCTATTGGAGCCCCCAATAGCACCCCAAGCACGGCGGCGGAGCTTGGGGGTGCTATTGGAGCCTTCCTTAAAGATGGAGGCTCAGATAGCAGCCGCTGCCAAGTCCGCATTTTTTCATCTTAGGCAGGCAAGGCAGCTGGCCCCCTTTCTGGAGCGCGACGACCTAGCAACAGTGATCCATGCTACGGTCACCTCAAGGTTGGACTACTGCAATGCCCTCTACATGGGGCTGCCCTTGTCTCGGACCCGGAAACTGCAGCTGGTGCAGAATGCCGCAGCCCGGCTGTTATTGGGTCCCCCAAAGTGGGAACACATCCAGCCGGGTCTCCGGACTCTGCACTGGCTTCCAGTGATATACCGGGTCCGGTACAAGGTGCTGGTTATCACCTTTAAAGCCCTATATGGCTTGGGACCTGCCTACCTGAAGGACCGTCTCTCCCCACATGTTCCCCAGAGAGCACTGAGGTCAGGAACACAAAATCTCCTCACTATCCCCGGGCCAAAAGAAGTCCGTCTGAAAGCCACCAGGGAAAGGGCTTTCTCCGTTATGGCCCCCGTATGGTGGAATCAGCTGCCGGAAGAGGTGAGGGCCCTGCGGGACTTGGCGCAGTTCCGCAGGGCCTGTAAGACGACCCTCTTCCGGCTAGCCTATACCTAGCCTATATTTAGCTAGGATGACAACTTGAGGTAACTGGCCAGCCATCTGTTTACAGGAAACTGAATTATTCTGTTTTTAATGTTTTTAACTGTTTAAATATGTAACTGTTTATACTTGAAATTGTTTAAATTTTATTGTTGGAAGCCGCCCTGAGCCATTCGTGGGAAGGGCGAGATGTAAATCCCAAATAAATAAATAAATAAATAAATAAGCCTGTGTGAAACAATGGCGATGTCAGGGGGTGTGGCCTAATATGCAGATGAGTTCCTGCTGGTCTTTTTCCAAACAAAAAAAACCCTGTGTGAAACAATGGCGATGTCAGGGGGTGCGGCCTAATATGCAGATGAGTTCCTGCTGGGCTTTTCCCACAAAAAAACCCTGTGTGAAATAATGGTGATGTCAGGGGGTGCGGCCCAATATGCAGATGAGTTCCTGCTGGGCTTTTTCTACAAAAAAAGCCCTGTGTGAAACAATGGCGATGTCAGAGGGTACAGCCTAATATGTAGATGAGTTCCTGCCAGGCTTTTTAAAAAAAAATTATGTCTGAAACAATGGCGATGTCAGGGTCTGTGGCCTAATATGCAGATGAGTCCCTGCTGGGCTTTTTCCACAAAAAAAGACCTGTGTGAAACAATGGCGATGTCAGGGGGTGCGGCCTAATATGCAGATGAGTTCTTGCTGGGCTTTTTCCACAAAAAAAGACCTGTGTGAAACAATGGCGATGTCAGGGGGTGCAGCCTAATATGCAGATGAGTTCCTGCTGGGCTTTTTCCACAAAAAAAGACCTGTGTGAAACAATGGTGATGTCAGGGGGTGCAGCCTAATATGCAGATGAGTTCCTGCTGGGCTTTTTCCACAAAAAAAGACCTGTGTGAAACAATGGCGATGTCAGGGGGTGCGGCCTAATATGCAGATGAGTTCTTGCTGGGCTTTTTCTTTAAAAAAAGCCCAGATTGTATGCCCTTGTGCGTAGAATATCATACGGCATTATCGTATGTTTAGTTCTCGTGGCCCTTTCCTACATGCCCAGGGAAATGCTAATTGGCACTTTGGAATCAGGAAGCAATTTTCTCCAGGCAAGTTTGGCCAGGGGATCCTGGAGGTTTTTTGCCACTTCTGGACATGGAGCAGGGAGCACTGGATGTGTGTGTGTTGGTGGGGGGGGAGGCATTTGCGAGATTTCCTGCATTGCATGGAGGGTTGGATCTTGGAGGGCCCTTCCAACTCTATGATTCTATGAGTAGCTAGGAGCGGGGGGGGGGGGGCGTACCATGAATTCTTGCATATTAGGCTGCATATTAGCCCCCTGATCTAGCCAATCCTCCGGGAGCTGACAGTAGGCCCTGTACTAAGAGCCCTGCAAGCTCCAGGAGGATTGGCTGCATCAAGGGTATGTGGCTTAGTATGCAAATAAGTTCCTGCTACAAAAAAAAAGCCCTGGCTAGGAGATCCTAAGATTGTCTGGCAGCCAGTTCTAGTTCTTGTATTTAGAATTATGCACCACTAGGTGGTGACAGAGACTTTTTTTTTGTTTTAATGGGGGAAGGGGAAGGGGGAACTCCCTGTGTTAAAGTATAACTCCAAAAAAAAAGAAGAAAGAAAACGCTAGGAAATACTGCTTACTACTTAGCCTGAAAATTAATCACAAAAGATTATAAGGGTGTCTAATAAATCAAAGAATCCACAGTTAGCCAATGAACATATGAAGCTGCCTTATACTGAATCAGACCCTCGGTCCATCAAAGTCAGTCTTGTCTACTCAGACTGGCAGCGGCTCTCCAGGGTCTCAAGCTGAAGTTTCTCACACCTACTTGCCTGGACCCTTTTTAGTTGGAGATGCCGGGGAGTGAACCTGGGACCTCCTTTTTACCATGCAGATGCTCTACCACTGAGCCACAGCCCCATTCATGGCTCTCCAGGGTCTCAAGCTGAGGTTTTTCACACCTATTTGCCTGGACCCTTTTTAGTTGAAGATGCCGAGGATTGAACCTGGGACCTTCTGCTTACCAAGCAGATGCTCTACCACAGAACCACCGTCCCTCTTCCTTCCTTCCTTCCTTCCTTCCTTCCTTCCTTCCTTCCTTCCTTCCTTCCTTCCTTCCTTCCTTCCTTCCTTCCTTCCTTCCTTCTTTCCTTACTTCCTTCCTTCCTTCCTTCCTTCCTTCCTTCCTTCCTTCCTTCCTTCCTACCTATGAAGCTGCCTTCTACTGAATCAGACCCTCTTTGGTCCATCAAAGTCAGTATTGTCTACTCAGACTGGCAGCGGTTCTCCAGGGTCTCAAGCTGAGGTTTCTCACACCTACTTGCCTGGACCCTTTTTAGTTGGAGATGCCGGGGATTGAACCTGGGGCCTTCTGCTCACCAAGCAGATGCTCTACCGCTGAGCCATCGTCCCTCCCCTTCCTTACAAACATCCACAGTATGGACTCAACAGAATGTGCTCTCAGGCAGACTAAACATACAAGGGAGTCCACAGAGTGACTCTTACAAAATTTGCTCACATCGAGCTTGTGCCTCGTATGGAATTGAGAGGAAGGACCGGTTCCCTTTTAAGCTGCAAGTCCTGAGAAAGGCAACGGAATGTATCATGCCGGTTTTACGTGGACTGGCTTTGTGCGAGTAGACTTTTCTTCTCACACATGAATGCCACATTGGAGAACTGACTTTTGAAATATGCGTTTGCTTTAAGGATCCTGAAATATCCTTTCCGGCACCTTTAAGAAATGCCAGTGTGAACATGTTTTGTAAGAGCCACTCTGTGGACTCCCTTGTACTTTTATTGTACCTGTGAGCACATTCTGATTTATGAGCCAGTTTGGCGTAGCGGTTAAGTGCGTGGACTCATATCTGGGAGAACCGGGTTTGATTCCCCACTCCTCCACTTGCACCTGCTGGAATGGCCTTGGGTCAGCCATAGTGGTGAAGTGGGCAGACTCATATCTGGGAGAACTGGGTTTGATTCCCCACTCCTCCACTTGCAGCTGCTGGAATGGCCTTGGGTCAGCCATAGTGGTGAAGTGAGTGGACTCTTATCTGGGAGAACAGGGTTCGACTATCCACTCCTCCACTTGCACCTGCTGGAATGGCCTTCAGTCAGCCAGAGCTCTAATAAAGAGCCAGTTTGGTGTAGTGGTTAAGTGCACAGACTCTTATCTGGGAGAACTGGGTTTGATTATCCACTCCTCCACTTGCACCTGCTGGAATGGCCTTGGGTCAGCCAGAGCTCTAATAGAGAGCCAGTTTGGTGTAGTGGTTAAGTGCGTGGACTGTTATTTGGGAGAACCGGGTTTGATTCCCCACTATTCCACTTGCACCTGCTGGCATGGCCTTGGGTCAGCCATAGCTCTGGCAGAGGTTGTCCTTGAAAGGTCAGCTGCTGTGAGAGCCCTCTCAGCCCCACCCACCTTACAGGGTGTCTGTTGTGGGGGGAGAAGAAAAAGGAGATTGTAAGCCGCTCTGAGACTCTGATTCAGAAAGAAGGGCGGGGTATAAATCTGCAATTCTTCTTCTTCTTACTATGGATACTTGTAATGAACTGTTGGCTCTTTGTTTTGCTTTAAGGCAAGAGGCGTTTCAGAGGCGGTTTGCCATTGCCTGCCTCTGCGTCATGACCCTGGTATTCCTTAAAAGTTGCCCTTCCAAATACTAGCCACCGTCAACCCCGCTTCGCTTTCAAGATCTGATGAGATACGGCTAGCCTGGGCTATCTAGTTCAGGTCAGGGGTGGAATTCTAGCAGGAGCTCTTTTGCATATTAGGCCACACACCCCTGATGGAGCCAATCCTCCATGAGCTTAAAGGACTCTTAGTACAGGGTCCAGAGATAGAATTCTAGCAGGAGCTCTTTTGCATATTAGGCCACACACCCCTGATGGAGCCAATCCTCCATGA
>NC_083232.1:7931726-7968080 GCF_032191835.1 Heteronotia binoei
ATGCAGATGAGTTCCTGCTGGGCTTTTTCTACAAAAAAAGCCCTGTGTGAAACAATGGCGATGTCAGAGGGTGCAGCCTAATATGTAGATGAGTTCCTGCCAGGCTTTTAAAAAAAAATTATGTCTGAAACAATGGCGATGTCAGGGTCTGTGGCCTAATATGCAGATGAGTCCCTGCTGGGCTTTTTCCACAAAAAAAGACCTGTGTGAAACGATGGTGATGTCAGGGGGTGCAGCCTAATATGCAGATGAGTTCCTGCTGGGCTTTTTCCACAAAAAAAAGACCTGTGTGAAACAATGGCGATGTCAGGGGGTGTGGCCTAATATGCAGATGAGTTCTTGCTGGGCTTTTTCTTTAAAAAAAAGCCCAGATTGTATGCCCTCGTGTGTAGAATATCATACGGCATTATCGTATGTTTAGTTCTCGTGGCCCTTTCTACATGCCCAGGGAAATGCTAATTGGCACTTTGGAATCAGGAAGCAATTTTCTCCAGGCAGTTTGGCCAGGGGATCCTGGAGGTTTTTTGCCACTTCTGGACATAGAGCAGGGAGCACTGGATGTGTGTGTGTTGGTGGGGGGGGGGAGGCATTTGCGAGATTTCCTGCATTGCATGGAGGGTTGGATCTTGGATCTTGGAGGGCCCTTCCAACTCTATGATTCTATGAGTAGCTAGGAGCGGGGGGGGGGGGCGTACCATGAATTCTTGCATATTAGGCTGCATATTAGCCCCCTGATCTAGCCAATCCTCCGGGAGCTGACAGTAGGCCCTGTACTGAGAGCCCTGCAAGCTCCAGGAGGATTGGCTGCATCAAGGGTATGTGGCTTAGTATGCAAATAAGTTCCTGCTACAAAAAAAAGCCCTGGCTAGGAGATCCTAAGATTGTCCGGCAGCCAGTTCTAGTTCTTGTATTTAGAATTATGCACCACTAGGTGGTGACAGAGACTTTTTTTTGTTTTAATGGGGGAAGGGAAGGGGAACTCCCTGTGTTAAAGTATAACTCCAAAAAGAAAGAAAGAAAGAAAACGCTAGGAAATACTGCTTACTACTTAGCCTGAAAATTAATCATAAAAGATTATAAGGGTGTCTAATAAATCAAAGAATCCACAGTTAGCCAATGAACATATGAAGCTGCCTTATACTGAATCAGACCCTCGGTCCATCAAAGTCAGTCTTGTCTACTCAGACTGGCAGTGCCTCTCCAGGGTCTCAAGCTGAAGTTTCTCACACCTACTTGCCTGGACCCTTTTTAGTTGGAGATGCCGGGGAGTGAACCTGGGACCTCCTTTTTACCATGCAGATGCTCTACCACTGAGCCACAGCCCCATTCATGGCTCTCCAGGGTCTCAAGCTGAGGTTTTTCACACCTATTTGCCTGGACCCTTTTTAGTTGAAGATGCCGAGGATTGAACCTGGGACCTTCTGCTTACCAAGCAGATGCTCTACCACAGAACCACCGTCCCTCTTCCTTCCTTCCTTCCTTCCTTCCTTCCTTCCTTCCTTCCTTCCTTCCTTCCTTCCTTCCTTCCTTCCTTCCTTCCTTCCTTCCTACCTACCTACCTACCTACCTACATATGAAGCTGCCTTCTACTGAATCAGACCCGCTTTGGTCCATCAAAGTCAGTATTGTCTACTCAGACTGGCAGCGGTTCTCCAGGGTCTCAAGCTGAGGTTTCTCACACCTACTTGCCTGGACCCTTTTTTAGTTGGAGATGCCGGGGATTGAACCTGGAGCCTTCTGCTCACCAAGCAGATGCTCTACCGCTGAGCCATCGTCCCTCCCCTTCCTTACAAACATCCACAGTATGGACTCAACAGAATGTGCTCTCAGGCAGACTAAACATACAAGGGAGTCCACAGAGTGACTCTTACAAATTTGCTCACATCGAGCTTGTGCCTCGTATGGAATTGAGAGGAAGGACCGGTTCCCTTTTAAGCTGCAAGTCCTGAGAAAGGCAACGAAATGTATCATGCCGGTTTTACATGGACTGGCTTTGTGCGAGTAGACTTTTCTTCTCACACATGAATGCCACATTGGAGAACTGACTTTTGAAATATGCGTTTGCTTTAAGGATCCTGAAATATCCTTTCCGGCACCTTTAAGAAATGCCAGTGTGAACATGTTTTGTAAGAGCCACTCTGTGGACTCCCTTGTACTTTTATTGTACCTGTGAGCACATTCTGATTTATGAGCCAGTTTGGTGTAGCGGTTAAGTGCGTGGACTCATATCTGGGAGAACCGGGTTTGATTCCCCACTCCTCCACTTGCACCTGCTAAAATGGCCTTGGGTCAGCCATAGTGGTGAAGTGGGCAGACTCATATCTGGGAGAACTGGGTTTGATTCCCCACTCCTCCACTTGCAGCTGCTGGAATGGCCTTGGGTCAGCCATAGTGGTGAAGTGAGCGGACTCTTATCTGGGAGAACAGGGTTGATTCCCCCCTCCTCCACTTGCAGCTGCTGGAATGGCCTTGGGTCAGCCATAGTGGTTAAGTGAGTGGACTCTTATCTGGGAGAACAGGGTTTTGACTATCCACTCCTCCACTTGCACCTGCTGGAATGGCCTTCAGTCAGCCAGAGCTCTAATAAAGAGCCCAGTTTGGTGTAGTGGTTAAGTGCACAGACTTTTATCTGGGAGAACTGGGTTTGATTATCCACTCCTCCACTTGCACCTGCTGGAATGGCCTTGGGTCAGCCAGAGCTCTAATAGAGAGCCAGTTTGGTGTAGTGGTTAAGTGCGTGGACTGTAATTTGGGAGAACCGGGTTTGATTCCCCACTCCTCCACTTGCACCTGCTGGAATGGCCTTGGGTCAGCCATAGCTCTGGCAGAGGTTGTCCTTGAAAGGTCAGCTGCTGTGAGAGCCCTCTCAGCCCCACCCACCTTACAGGGTGTCTGTTGTGGGGGGAGAAGAAAAAGGAGATTGTAAGCCGCTCTGAGACTCTGATTCAGAAGAAGGGCGGGGTATAAATTCTGCAATTCTTCTTCTTCTTACTATGGATACTTGTAATGAACTGTTGGCTCTTTGTTTTGCTTTAAGGCAAGAGGCGTTTCAGAGGCGGTTTGCCATTGCCTGCCTCTGCGTCATGACCCTGGTATTCCTTAAAAGTTGCCCTTCCAAATACTAGCCACCGTCAACCCCGCTTGGCTTTCAAGATCTGATGAGATACGGCTAGCCTGGGCTATCTAGTTCAGGTCAGGGGTGGAATTCTAGCAGGAGCTCTTTTGCATATTAGGCCACACACCCTGATGGAGCCAGTCCTCCATGAGCTTAAAGGACTCTTAGTACAGGGTCCAGAATAGAATTCTGCAGGGGCTCCTTTGCATATTAGGCCACACACCCCTGATGGAGCCAATCCTCCATGAGCTTAAAGGACTCTTAGTACAGGTCCAGAGATAGAATTCTAGCAGGGGCTCCTTTGCATATTAGGCCACACACCCCTGATGGAGCCAGTCCTCCATGAGCTTAAAGGACTCTTAGTACAGGGTCCAGAGATAGAATTCTAGCAGGGGCTCCTTTGCATATTAGGCCACACCCCCCTGATGGAGCCAGTCCTCCATGAGCTTAAAGGACTCTTAGTACAGGGTCCAGAGATAGAATTCTAGCAGGAGCTCTTTTGCATATTAGGCCACACACCCCTGATGGAGCCAATCCTCCAAGAGCTTACAAGGCTCTTTTTGGTAAGCTCTTGGAGGATTGGCTACATCGGGGGGGGGGGCATGGCCTAATATGCAAAGGAGCTCCTGCTAGAATTCCACCCTTGGTTTAGGTCAAAATATGTATGGGCTCAGCTAAGCTGAGTCATCCAGGTCAGAAGATAACCAAATATTTCCAGGCAAGTTCATCTCAATGCCCCCTTTCGAAAGGTTCCTGCAGTTCTCATAGCAGCAATGAGTTCTTACAGACCTCCAGGGGAGTTCATTTCAGTTATGAGGCAACGAAGGAGAAGGCACGTTTGGGGTGAGCCGTGTCACTCTGTGGAAATCTCACAATTAACGTGTTCTGATCTGCAGAGCATAATGAGCGTGTAGGTTGCTAAGGGAAGAGTTGGGAAGGGCTGCCAAAGCAACCGATCCCTTGGGTTCAAAGCCAGTACCACTGACGTGACTCCTTATCTCCCAGGTCTACATTCTTCACAGGGGGAAGACAATCCAGATCAGGTTGCTCCATCTATCAATTTATGGAAGGATCTCAAAAAGTTTGGTGTAGCTCTTGGGCGGCGAAGAAGTCCCCAGGTTTAGGGCGAGGAGCAATGGTATGGTGTGTGACGAAATATTACAGCTCTTGAAGAGATGGATTCGCCCAGGGGTCGTTTGTAGACAAATAAGTGGTGGAGCTCGTTAGCATAACTCATTAGCATATGCCGCCCTCCCACCGCCAGCCAAATAGCAACCCGACGCCCTGAGTCTGCCTGCGGAGCGGGCGGGATAGAAATGATAGAAAGAAAAGAAGAAAGAAAGAAAGAAAGAAAGAAAGAAAGAAAAGAAGAAAGAAAGAGAAAGAAAGAAAGATAGAAAGAAAGAAAGAAAGAAAGAAAGAGAGAAAAGAGAAAGAAGAGAAAGAGAGAAAGAGAGAAAGAGAGAAAGAGAGAAAGAGAGAAAGAATGAAAGAAAGAAAGAAAGAAAGAAAGAAAGAAAGAAAAGAAAGAAAGAAAGAAAGAAAGAAAGAAAGAAAGGAAAGAAAGAAAGAAAGAAAGAAAAGAGCCCCGGGTAAGCAAGGCCTGCTTGGGCTTGCTAGAGATTCAGCCAGCCCAAGCAGGCCTCGCCTCACTTGAGGCTCTCCTTGACCACACACACCCCACAGTCAAAAGGCCAGCAAGCCACCAGTCACCCCAAATCACATAAGAAATGGAGAAAGGGTGGTGTGGGCTTCTCCAGGGGTTCATGGGGGTGTGGCAAAGCTCCTGGTGGATGGCTGGCTGCCCGCTCTCCTAATCCAGGGATTGTTATGCAGCTGCACCTCCTATTCAGTGGACAAGGTAGGTAGGTGGGGAGGAGGAGGGGGAACCCTCAGAGAGGTTCAGGAGCTTCACTCCTGTGAGCTCCTGCTGAATTCAAGGCCTGGATTCGCCTGACCCAACTCCTGTTCACTGCAACCACACAGCAGTTGCAGGAACAGAAGAGAGTCCAAACGGAGTTGGAATGGCACCTGGGGTGGGGGGAAAGGGCCCTCGCCTCCCCTCCAAGCAGAGTCGGCCCTGACTAGTACTTTGAAGGACAACCTCCAAGGAATGCCAGGGTTGTGACAAGTGTTCCCTCTAAGCTGAGTTAGCAAGAGTTAACTCACAGTTCTTTAGCCTCTGGCTCACACGTTTTTATCTTAGCTCACAAAACAACGGCCCCAGAGCAAACTCATTTATGCAGTAGCCCACAACTTTAATGGCAGTAGCTCACAAAGTAGAATTTCTGCTCACAAGACTCCGCAGCTTAGAGGCAGCATTGGTCGTGACACAGAGACAGGCAAAGGCACAACCACTTCTGAAACGTCTCTTGCCTGAAAAAAAAAGGCTAGCTTGCCACCTAGTGGTGCCTCATGCTAAAAGAACTTGAACATCTGGCTTCCAGACAATCTTAGGATCTCCTGGCTCTACTACACGCAATGCTGTATGATAATTATTGATTCCTCTCTATGCATTTTCTCATGGCAAAACCAGCTTGAAAATGGTGGCAGGACTGAAACGGCATCATTCAGTTTGATTGAAGAAGAAGATATTGATTTATATCCTGCCCTCCACTCCGAAGAGTGTCAGAGGGGCCCACAATCTCCTTTACCTTCCTCCCCTACAACAGACACCCTGTGAGGTAGATGAAAATATTGGATTTATATCCTGCCCTCCACTCCGAAGAGTCTCAGAGGGGCTCACAATCTCCTTTACCTTCCTCCCCACAACAGACACCCTGTGAGGTAGATGAAAATATTGGATTTATATCCTGCCCTCCACTCCGAAGAGTCTCAGAGGGGCTCACAATCTCCTTTACCTTCCTCCCCCACAACAGACACAATGTGAGGTAGATGAAGATATTGGATTTATATCCCGCCCTCCACTCCGAAGAGTTTCAGAGCGGCTCGCAATCTCCTTTACCTTCCTCCCCCACAACAGACACCCTGTGAGGTAGAAGAAGATAATGAATTTATATCCCACCCTCCACTCCAAAGAGTCTCAGAGTGGCTCACAATCTCCTTTACCTTCCTCCCCCACAACAGACACCATGTAAGGTAGATGAAAATATTGGATTTATATCCCACCCTCCACTCCGAAGAGTCTCAGAGCGGCTCACAATCTCCTTTACCTCCCCCCCGCCACAACAGACACCCTGTGAGGCAGATGAAGATATTGGATTTATATCCCACCCTCCACTCCGAAGAGTCTCAGAGCGGCTCGCAATCTCCTTTACCTTCCTCCCCCACAATAGACACCCTGTGAAGTAAAAGAAGATATTGGATTTATATCCCGCCCTCCACTCCGAAGAGTCTCAGAGCGGCTCACAATCTCCTTTACCTTCCTCCTCCACAGCAGTCACTTTGTGAGGTGGGTGGGGCTGAGAGGACTCTCACAGCAGCTGCCCTTTCAAGGACAACCTCTGCCAGAGCTATGGCTGACCCAAGGCCATCCCAGCAGCTGCAAGTGGAGGAGTGGGGAATCCAGCTCGGTTCTCCCAGATAAGAATGTGCACACTTAACCACTCCACCAAACTGGCTCTCCGATCACTAAAGTGTTCAGCAAAAGACTCAAGGGATGGAATGGCGAGTTCTTTGCTGCCCCCTCGTGGGGGAAAAATTATTCAGGTTGAGAAGGCCTTTATGAAGGCAACTGAACTTGACGAGAAGGAAAGAGAGGCGAGCTGGCTAGGGCGCCATTCCAGGTCCTCTCTCCCATGGCGGAAGAGTTTGCTTCTCTGCTGCATCCTGTCAACCACCTGTTCAAATTCTGCCCTCTCTCACAGGGCGGCACCCTCCGGCTCATTCGGCCTGTTTTGGAACAAGCGGACACCAAAAGTGGGATGAAACACCTACTAGGGTTGTCGACAGAGTTCCCTTTCAGCTGAGTTGGTATGAGCTAGTTCACAGCTTTTTAGCCTCTGGCTCACACGTTTTTGTCTTAGCTCAGGGAAAATGGCCCCAGAGCAAACCGATTTATGCAGCAGCCCACAGCTTTAATGCCAGTAGCCAACGAAGTAGAATTTTTGCTCACACAACTCCATAGCTTAGAGAGAGCATTGATTGTCAACACTTCAGATGGGGTCTGAAGATCTCCTGGATAATTTACAACTGATCTCCGGACTAGAGAGCTCCTCTTAAAGGCCAACCAACATCTGACTATCCCTGGCCCAAAGGACGTCCGGGTTACCTCGACCAAGGCCAGAGCCTTTTCGGCCCTGGCCCCGACCTGGTGGAATCAGCTCCCCAAGGAGATTCAGGCCCTACCGGATTTACTACCATTCCAGAGGGCCTGCAAAACGGAGCTGTTCTGCCAGGCTTTTCACTACCATCTAACTGGCCTCCCTGCGCTGACTATCATCCTGATAGCTAGGGACCGGGCTGACACTGTTGATATTTGACATCCAAGACACCTATGATTCCTATGTTTCAATCTGCGAATTATGTTCATACCACCGATGTGCCTTATTTCATTTTTTATTTAATGGTTCTAACTCAGGGATGAGATCACTTGGTCTGGTCCTTGGGGATTACTGGCCCCTTTCTTCCCCCCATTTCTTTCCCTTTCTTCCTCCCACTTCTTTATTTTCCTTTATTACCCTTTCTTCCCCCCATTTCTTTCCCTTTCTTCTTCCCATTTCTTTATTTTCCTTTATTATCCTTTCTTCCCCTCATTTCTTTCCCTTTCTTCCTCCCATTTCTTTATTTTCCTTTATTACACTTTCTTCGCCCCCGTTTCTTTCCCTTTCTTCCTCCCATTTCTTTATTTTCCTTTATTATCCTTTCTTCCCTCCATTTAATTTCCCTTTCTTCCCCCCATTCCTTTCTTTTCCTTTGTTCTCCTTTCTCACTTCATTCCTCTCTCTCTCACTCTCTCTCAGCTTTTTCTACAAAAAAAGCCCTGAACATACGCATTTGCCTAGGGCAGCGGGCCAGGTGTGTGCGTGCACCAAATTAGGTTCTCCCCACATGACTTCAAATAGAAAAAACAATCATTTGCATTAATTTTGCTGGCCTGAATCATTTTCCCTCGGTGGAGCACTGTTTTTTAAGTTGATCATTTTGTATGGCCCACGAATGATGTTATAAATATCCAAATGGCCCTTGGCAGAAAAAAGGTTCCCCACCTCTGTTCTAACTGTTTTACTTTTAAATTGTTTTATTGTTGGATTTTAACTGTCCTATTGTGTTGTAATCTGCTCTGAGCCCATTATGGGAAAGGACGGACTATAAATTTGTAAAATAAATAAATAAAATAAAGTGCATAGTAAGAGTAAGTCTTGGCTGCTAATGTGGAGAAACATTTGAGATCATTGGTCTGAGTGTAAATGGGAAGTAATGTGCTAGCAGGTTTGAAGGGAAAATAGCTGTGATCAAGCTCCCAGCAAAATGTGGCAACAAGGAAGGTAGCAGCCCGTCTGTGGAAATTGCAGGAGGGATGGCATTCAGCATTAGTTCATGAAGAGGAGTGTTTACAACACGTGGAGTTGAAAGTCAGTTTGGTGTAGTGGTTAAGTGTGCAGACTCTCATCTGGGAGAACCGGGTTTGATTCCCCACTCCTCCACTTGCAGCTGCTGGAATGGCCTTGGGTCAGCCATACCTCTCGCAAGAGTTGTCCTTGAAAGGGCAGCTTCTGGGAGAGCTCTCTCAGCCCCACCCATCTCACAAAGGTGTCTGTTGTGGCGGGGGGGGGGGGAAGGTAACGGAGATTGTGAGCCGCTCTGAGACTCTGAGATTCAGAGTATAGAGTGAGATATAAATCCAATATCTTCCAATGGAGTGTGTTATGGAAATCTTTTGAGACTTTTGGAAATGAATATTGAAGCTGGAGTGGAACCTTGTGTATATATTTCCTCTTGTTGTTTCATGTGAATTTTTGTATTTACTGTTTTGAGACTGAGTCTGTGGATTTATATTATAGTTGTATCAACTGCCTGTAACTTTAATATTTAAAAAGGAAAGTTGTGTTGTAGTGTAACCAAAATAAGGGCAGTGTTGAACATTTTCAGAGTTGTTGGATGACATTATTAAGCACAGTTTTTGTTCTTTTCCCTTGGGAGAACCGGGTTTGATTCCTCACTCCTCCACTTGCAGCTGCCAGAATGGCCTTGGGTCAGCCATAATGGTGAAGTATGCGGACTCTTATCTGGGAGAACCGGGTTTGATTCCTCACTCCTCCACTTGCAGCTGCCAGAATGGCCTTGGGTTAGCCATAGCTCTCACAGAGCTGTCCTTGAAAGGGCAGCTTCTGGGAGAGTCTCTCAGCCTCACCTACCTCATAGGGTGTCTGTTGTGGGGGAGGAAGGTAAAGGAGAGCCGCTCTGAGACTCTTCGGAGTGGAAGGCGGGATATAAATCCAAACCTTCCCTCCTCCGGCTCTGCCCTCAGATCTACAGGAATTCCCCAACTTGGAGTTCTCAACTCTAAACACTACTCAAGCCTTGCCCTTTTGAAAAAGACGATTCTGAGATGTTTACTTCTGTTCCGAATCACAATCCATGGAGTTGGGGGCTTCCTGTCCGCCCCGCACTTTGCTCTCTGTCAGCCGCACATCCCCACCGTTGACGGCAAGTGTGAAGTTGACAAAGACCATTTGCAGCTTTGGTCAGAAGGCTTTGGTCACATGGGAAACAGAAAAAAGCATTGCACCAAAGGGGGAAAATGCAGCGATGGTTTATTTCCCACCCTGAAAGTGATGAACAATTCCATAAATGTGTAATCAAGTATCAGGAGAGGGGATATTTTCCAGAATTGTGGCTAGTACCTGCCCCAAATTTACTTAGTTCAATGTTCCGCATAACACATCTCTCTGGCAAGAAAGGCAGAACCAAGATGGGGAGATCCTCTCTTCAGAAAGATCTAAAGGTGAATGTTTGACCTGGCAGTAAGTGATAAAGGAGAATATGTGTACAGAATTGCTGAGACAATACATTGCTGGGGTTAGCCAGTTTGGTACAGTGGTTAAGTGAGCGGACTCTTATCTGGGAGAACCGGGTTGGATTCCCCACTCCTACACTTGTACCTGCTGGAATGGCCTTGGGTCAGCCATAGCTCTGGCAGAGGTTGTCCTTGAAAGGGCAGCTGCTGTGAGAGCCCTCTCCAGCCCCACCCACCTCACAGGGTGTCTGTTGTGGGGGAGGAAGGTAAAGGAGATTGTGAGCCGCTCTTTCTGAGTGGAGGGTGGGATATAAATCCAATATCTTCATTTACCTCACAGGGTGTCTGTTGTGGGGGAGGAAGGGAAAGGAGATTGTGAGCCGCTCTGAGACTCTTTGGAATGGAGGGCGGGATATAAATCCAGTATCTTCATCTACCTCACAGGGTGTCTGTTGTGGGGGAGGAAGGGAAAGGAGATTGTGAGCCGCTCTGAGACTCTTCGCAGTGGAGGGCGGGATATAAATCCAATATCTTCACCTACCTCACAGGGTGTCTGTTGTGGGGGGGGGGGGGAAGGTAAAGCAGATTGTGAGCTCCCCTGAGACTCTTTGGAATGGAGGGCGGGATATAAATCCAGTATCTTCATCTACCTCACAGGGTGTCTGTTGTGGGGGAGGAAGGGAAAGGAGACTGTGAACCGCTCTGAGACTCTTCAGAGTGGAGGGCAGGATATAAATCCAATATCTTCATCTACCTCACAGGGTGTCTGTTGTGGGGGGGGGGGGGAAGTAAAGGAGATTGTGAGCCACTCTGAGACTCTTCGGAGTGGAGGGTGGGATATAAATCCAATATCTTCATCTACCTCACAGGGTGTCTGTTGTGGGGGAGGAAGGGAAAAGAGATTGTGAGCCGCTCTGAGACTCTTTGGAGTGGAGGGTGGAATATAAATCCAATATCTTCTTCTTCTTCTTCTTGGGGTGATACTGCCTAGTTCTGCTCCCAAATCTGAACTTGAGTTGCTGAGCATCTAGGGACATCTTGACCAGGGGTGGCCAAAGTGGCTTAATGTAAAGAGCCACGTAGAATAAACGTCAGATGCTGAGAGCCGTAATACATGAATGTCAGATGTTTGAGAGCCACCAGACAGGAAGGGAGGGAAGGAGGAAAGTAAATCGATGGGGGGGACGACAAAGGAAGGAGAGGTGAACAGAAAGCAACTTTAAATGAATTCTCCAAGCTGCCAGCAGGCATGGCTTGGAGAAGTGACTTAAAAAGAGAAATGCCTTCTCCAAGCCAGCCAACGGTGGGGGCTTCAAGAGCCACACGATATCTGTGAAAGAGCTACACGTGGCTCCCGAGCCACAGTTTGGCCACCCCAATCTAGACTAATCCGTAATGGTCTTCTTATTTGAACTGAAGTACAACAATCTCCTGTCTCTTGCCCCTAAACTTCCTGTTCCCCAGGCAAATTCCTACACAGACACCACCTCTGAAGGCCCGAGCAGTTCCCTCAAACGCTTCTCATGCAAACGAACAGGTCTCGGTACCTTTTGATCTCCGTCTGGAATGCGTAGGTTTGGTGGGTCGGCTGAGCCGGGGCTGACATCCTGCTGTCCTCTGCATCAGGAGACTGGAATGCTGGAGCGGGAGGAGGGAACGTCAAAGTCAAGAGTTAAGGTCGAAAATCTGAATGGCTGGATACGTCTGCACAGCCTCTCTTCCCAAGAAAGACAAGGGCGGGCGGGGAATTGGTTATTTATTTAAGCAGGGAGCCCTGTTGCTCTGAAGCACTGCAATGAAGTTTTAGTCCAGGGCCACCTTTAAGATTAACAATTTTCTATTCAAGGTGTAAGCTTTAGGGTTGCCAGTCCCCGGGTAAGAACAGGAGAAAAGCCACGCGGGCATTGGCGTTAAATCAACCTCAAATCCTTTGAAAATTCAGATATTTAAATACAATTGTTCGCAGAAATTGCAATGTGACACAAAGCGCAAAAGAGAGACTACTCCCGAAACAATAAGTTCAATATTCATGTCCGACAGTTTGTTCCTAGAGAATGAAATCGGGAAGTAGTGTGTAATGCCGTGAAGACAGAGTCCAATGGTCCAATTTCTTCTCTGTTAGCCAATATGTAGATGGAAGGCAGCAAGGCAGCAGGGATGCGCTAATTGCCCTGTTTCACAAGGCTTCGATCGTAACTAAAACCATTCATATTGGAGACCAACGCTCTTACATTCAAGAGATGATGAGGGCAATTAGTGCATCCCTGTTGCGTCCTTCTGCCTTGCTGCCTTCCATCTATACATTGGCTAACAGAGAAGAAGATGAAGAAGAAGATTTTGGATTTATATCCCGCACTCTACTCCGAAGAGTCTCAGAGCGGCTCACAATCTCCTTTACCTTCCTCCCCCACAACAGACACCCTCTGAGGTAGAAGAAGATATTGGATTTATATCACGCCCTCCATTCCGAAGAGTGTCAGAGTGCCTCACAATCTCCTTTACCTCCCCCCCCACAACAGACACCCTGTGAGGTAGATGAAGATATTGGATTTATATCCCGCCCTCCACTCCGAAGAGAGAGTGCCTCACAATCTCCTTTACCTCCCCCCCCCCACAACAGACACCCTGTGAGGTAGATGAAGATATTGGATTTATATCCCGCCCTCCACTCTGAAGAGTCTCAGAGTGCCTCACAATCTCCTTTACCTCCCCCCCCACAACAGACACCCTGTGAGGTAGATGAAGATATTGGATTTATATCCCGCCCTCCACTCCGAAGAGAGAGTGCCTCACAATCTCCTTTACCTCCCCCCCCCCACAACAGACACCCTGTGAGGTAGATGAAGATATTGGATTTATATCCCACCCTCCACTCCGAAGAGTCTCAGAGCAGCTCACAATCTCCTTTACCTTCCTCCCCCCCAACAGACACCCTGTGAGGTAGATGAAGATATTGGATTTATATCCCGCCCTCCACTCTGAAGAGTCTCAGAGGGCTCACAATCTCCTTTACCTTCCTCCCCCACAACAGACACCCTGTGAGGTACATGAAGATATTGGATTTATATCCCGCCCTCCACTCCGAAGAGTCTCAGAGCGGCTCACAATCTCCTTTACCTTCCTCCCCCACAACAGACACCCTGTGAGGTGGGTGGGGCTGGAGAGGGCTCTCACAGCAGCTGCCCTTTCAAGGACAACCTCTGCCAGAGCTCTGGCTGACCCAAGGCCATGCTAGCAGGTGCAAGTGGAGGAGTGGGGAATCAAACCCGGTTCTCCCAGATAAGAGTCCGCACACTTAACCACTACACCAAACTGGCATAGAGTTGGAGCATTGGACTCTGTCTTCACGGCATTACACACTACTTCCCGATTTCATTCTCTAGGAACAAACTGTCGGACATGAATATTGAACTTATCGTTTCGGGAGTAGTTTCTCTTTTGCGCTTTGTGTCACATTGCAATTTCTATGAACAATTGTATTTAAATATCTGAATTTTCAAAGGATTTGAGGTTGATTTAACGTGAATGCCCACGTGGCTTTTTTCTCCTGTTTTCTCTTTTCACGTTACTCTGTTTCATTGCTAAATCCCCAAGTTAGGGGAAGGGATTCCCTGGTTTGGAGCCCCCCCCCCCTTTAGGGTTATCAGAAATGTCTGCTCCCTATGGAGACCAATGGGGAATTGATCTGTGGTTATCTGAGGCTCGGGGGGGGGGGCTGTTTTTTGAGACAGAGGCACCAAATTTTCAGCATAGCATCCAGTGCCTCTCCTAAAAATGCCCTCCAAGTTTCAAAAAGATTGGATCAGGGGGTCCAATTCTATGATCCCCCAAAGAAGTTGCCCCTATGCTTTGTTATTTCCAATTGAAAGAAGGCACCGTATTTTTCGGTCCATTAGACGCTCCGGACCATTAGACGCAGGTGCCTGGCTGGGAGACAAGCGGCGAGATCGCTCCCTGCGAAGTGCTGGGTTTGCGATGGGGGTGGAGGGAGCGATCTCGCCGCTTGTCTCCCAGCCAGGCACGCAGGCGCGGGGGAAGCACGCTGCCCCCTCCGCAAACCCAGCGCTTCGCGAGCGCCGGCTGTGGAGGGGGCAGCGTGCTTTCCCCGCGCCTGCCTGCCTGGCTTCAGCTGCTGCTTACAGCAAGCGCCAGGATCGCTCCCTCCACCCTCCGATCCCAGCGCTTGCTATAAGCAGCAGCTGAAGCCAGGCAGAGAGGCACGGAGGAAGCACCCGCTCCCTCCGCAAACCCAGCGCTTTGCGAGCGCCGGCTGTGGAGGGGGCAGCATGCTTTCTCCGTGCCTGTCTGCCTGGCTTCAGCTCTGATGCTTAAAGCAAGCGCTGGGATCGGAGGGCGGAGGGAGCGATCCTGGCGCTTGCTGTAAGCATCAGAGCTGGAGCCAGGCAGGCGCGGGGGAAGTGCTGGGATCAGAGGCGGAGGCAGCGGATCGCGCCCCTCCCCAGAGGAAGGTACATACGTACCTTCGCTCCATAAGATGCACACACTTCCCCCCCCTTTTTGTGGGGGAAAAAGTGCGTCTTATGGTGCGAAAAATACGGTATTTAAAAGGTGCGCAGTCCCTTTAAATGTGATGGCCAAAACTCCCTTTGGAGTTCCGTTAGGCTTGTCACAACCTTGCTCCTGGCTCCACCCCCAATGTCTCCTGGCTCCACCCCCAAACATCCCCAGATATTTCTTGAATTGAACTTGGCAACCCTACCTCAGAAGGATGGAAGGCTGAGTCAACCTTGAGCCGGCTACCTGAACCCAGCTTCTGCCGGGATCGAACTCGGGTCACGAGCAGAGCTTGGACTGCAGCTTTCCCACTCTGCGCCAAAGATTACAGCAGTGATATTCTGCTCTGGATGTGAGGTGCTCCACTCCGAAGGGAAGACTCCCCAGGAGTTTCACAACCTGAGGCTGGCAGACCTTGCAGAAGGAGGCCCATCTGAAAACAACTAAGGACAGGGCCTTTTCGATTGCAGCCCCCTGTTGGTGAAACCAGCTCCCGGAGGAGGTGAGGGCCCTGCGGAATCTCGGCCAGTTCCGCAGGGCCTGTAAGACAATCCTCTTCCGACTGGCATACAACTGACCGATATCTGAATATCCAAATTCATGAACATCTGAACGTTGGAATACTTGAAGAACCGACTTCTAGGGAAGACGTAGCATGGTATATTGATAAATGTTTTTTATGTATTTTATTGTATTCATTATTAATGTATTTTAAGCTGATTTATTATTAGAGTTTTATGTTGTCAGCCGCCCTGAGCCCGCTTCAGTGGGGTAGGGCGGGATATAAATCGAATGAAATAAATAAATAAATAAATAAAATACTTAGAGATTAATGCTGTGACTCGGTAGAATGCGGCTTTGTGTGCAACGGAAACAACTCAGCTGAAACAAAGACCCCGGGGCTAGAAGTGGCTTCCGCAAAGGAGGATCTTAATTCAGAAGAAAGCACAGCAGGGGAAGAAAGCACAGCAGGGGAAGAAAGCACAGCAGGGGAAGAAAGCACAGCAGGGGAAGAAAGCACAGCAGGGGAAGAAAGCACAGGAGGGGAAGAAAGCACAGGAGGGGAAGAAAGCACAGGAGGGGAAGAAAGCACAGCAGGGGAAGAAAGCACAGCAGGGGAAGAAAGCACAGCAGGGGAAGAAAGCACAGTAGGGGAAGAAAGCACAGGGGAAGAAAGCACAGCAGGTGAAGAAAGCACAGGAGGCGAAGAAAGCACAGCAGGGGAAGAAAGCACAGCAGGGGAAGAAAGCACAGCAGGGGAAGAAAGCACAGCAGGGGAAAAAAGCACAGCAGGGGAAAAAAGCACAGCAGGGGAAGAAAGCACAGCAGGGGAAGAAAGCACAGCAGGGGAAGAAAGCACAGCAGGGGAAGAAAGCACAGCAGGGGAAGAAAGCACAGCAGGCGAAGAAAGCACAGCAGGGGAAGAAAGCACAGCAGGGGAAGAAAGCACAGTAGGGGAAGAAAGCACAGCAGGGGAAGAAAGCACAGTAGGGGAAGAAAGCACAGCAGGGGAAGAAAGCACAGCAGGGGAAGAAAGCACAGCAGGGGAAGAAAGCACAGCAGGGGAAGAAAGCACAGCAGGGGAAGAAAGCACAGCAGGGGAAGAAACCACAGCAGGGGAAGAAAACACGGCAGTTCTCTTGTCTCAATATTAGGTTTATACCTGTCTGATCCTTTTCGCCAATCCTCACTTTGGCAGACGGGTTGCTGTAAGGCCCCACTCCGGCTTTACTGACGCAGGCGATCCGGAAGGAGAAGACCACACCCCACGGGAGGTTCCTGGCCACGTAGCAGCAGTTGGAGAGATCACTGGCCAGGGTCTTCCACTCTCCGTCTAGGCCCCGGAAGAGAAGGAAGGGTTAATACTGCATGCATCTGTGCCATATTTTTATGGGTGCATGGTGCAGCAGAGTGAATCTGAAGAAGGAGGAGGTTTGGTTTTATACCCCACGTTCCGCTCGAAGTCCCAGAGAGATTTATAATCTCTTTTTGTAAACTTTTATAAACTCCTACCAAGGTGGCGACGAGGCAGGAGCTCCGGTGCTAGGGCTCCCGAAACAAACAGCATTACAACTGTTCTAGCTCCACGCTATCAAAAGGCAAAGCCGAGCTTGGAAGCATGCTGCTGGGGGAAGGCGAGGTACGTTTTTTGAGAACTTTGCTGTCCCTTAGCCACCCAAAACACACCGAAAATGCTGCTTTCCAGCCGGGCCTGACACTGACGCGGAGGTTGGCGCGACCGCGGGCTGGGGTGCGGGATGACCTGAACTGTGGGTGGAGTGCCAGGACACCGGGAGACATCAGCGGTGGCCAGTCTGCTGAAGGAAGCGGCCGGAAGCTGCTGAACCACGGTGGAGGCGGAGTGTAGTACAGCGGCTTAGATATGGTCTGGTGGGGCGGCGGCTTCCCTCCTCTCTCCCGGAGTTTCATCCCCTGCATGTACCCTTCCTTGTCTGTTGCTGGCGGCCGTTGGAGTGCAGCCTACCAGCCTAGTCGACGACTGGGAGTCCCACGACTGAGAGGCCCTGCTGTGGGGCCGGACGGCGTGTGGAGGCCTGGTGTGCTCGATTGCGGGGGCTGTTGGACTGCTGATGTGACCCCGAGATGGCTGGAATCCACAAGCAGCTGCAGGCGCCTATTACCAGCTGGGTGCCTGAAGGGCTTAACTGTGTGGCTGGGGGGATACGGGGGAGGCTTCCACTCCCCGGGTCTCCTAAGCTGTGTGGGGGGACCGCCTGGGGTTCAGACAGCACTACCGCACTTTAAGAACAACTGCACTTTAAGAACACCTTGCACTTTCAGAACAATTGCACTTTAAGAACACCTTGCACTTTAAGAACACCTGCACTTTAAGAACACCTTGCACCTTAAGCACTGCAGCGTTTTTATCCAGCACCATTTTAACCTGTTCTTAACTGCCAATACACAAGAGGAATTTGAATTGCTGAGCGCTAAATTGATTTGTTAAGTAATTGCCTTATTGGTTAATTAATTTTGAACTATTGGTTAATTGATTGGCTATCCGATCAGTTTTCTATTTCTGGCAAATTAGTCGAGGGAGGGTAACTGGCTGGGAGGGTCTTCGCAATTAAGGAGCCATCAGAATTAATTAAATTATTTTAGCTAATTAATTAAAGGGGAGATTGTGGGGTTGGGGTTTTAGATTAAATTAACTATTAGATTAAATTATAAACAGGTCAGCTTAAATTAGGAAACTGACTGATTGGCGAGAGAGGAGAGGGTTGGGGAGCGAGCTTGTTGTTTAACACCTGGAGTAGGGAGCTGGTCTGAGGCTGTGGCGGAGACCAGAGGGAATGACCAGCCTGGGGATTCCAGTACTCCTGGGGAGGGGAAGGTATGACGGTGGGAACAGACAGAATTATAAGGGAAGGTGGCCGAGACATGATAGTGCTTGGCCCCCTTCCAGTCTTCGTCCCATCCTGACGGTGGCAGGTGGAGTGGTCAGGTTGAATTACTCGCCTCCGTCATTGGTGTTATGTAATGCCAGGTCCGTAAATAATAAGACCTCAATCCTTCGGGAGTTCTTGCTTGAGCAGGACGTGGACCTGGCTTGCGTGACTGAGACCTGGGTGCGAGATGGGGAGACTGTTGCCCTCTCCCAGACGGCTCCCCCAGGATACTCAGTCTTTCACCAATCATGGACTAGCAGGCGGGGGGGGGGAGGGGTGGCTCTATTCATACAAGAGGCTTACTCCTTCCGTGCTCTCCGGGCCCCAGAGATTAATGGCATTGAATGTGCCAGCCTGGCGTGGGACGCTGGGGAGGGGTTGGCGATCTGGTTGGTGTACCATCCGCCTAACGCACCAGCCGGCACCTTACCGTCTCTGAATAGGCTGGGCATTGGAGTACCCAAGGCTTTTGATCCTGGGTGACTTCAATGTCCATGCCGATGACGCGACCTCCAGTCAGGCGATGGAGCTATTGTCATCCATGGCGACACTGGGACTTTTTTTTTGTATGAGGAACTCCTTTGCATTTCAGGCCACACGCCCCTGATGGAGCCAATCCCCCTGGAGCTTACAGTAGGCCCTGTAAAAAGAGCCCTGTAAACTCCGTGAGGATTGGCTACATCAGGGGTGTGTGGCCAAATATGCAAAGGAGTTTCCTGCTACAAAAACCCCCTGCCAACAGCCATTGAAAGGTTACTGCAAGAGTTGAACTCCCTGGTTCATTCAATCTCTTAGCTGCTCCGTACGTAATGCCAGGTTTCGCCATTACCTTCCTTCCTGCACAGCACGGTGTAGGTCACGGGGGTGTTGAGTTCCACCGGTTTCCAGGCCAGCTGGACTCCGTCCTCAAGGACCTCCACGATGTCAGGAGATGGCGGGTTAGACGGTGCCTCTGTCGGACGAGATGCAAAACCGTTTGTCGCAGCGTGAACAAGACCTTGCCCAGCCTTCCGGTTGTACTGATCGATGGATTGAAAACACTAAGCAGCTACCTTTCTACCTCAGAGCGACTCAAGTTAGTTGACAGTGTAAATAATAATAAAATACCACACGAATGCATACAAACCGCCGGTTGCAATCAATCATTTAAAACGGATGGCAGGAAGCAGAACTAATCAAATGCCACAGGAGGTGGTGGCGGCTGCAAGCATAGCCAGCTTCAAGAGGGGTTGGGATAAAAATACGGAGCAGAGGTCCATCAGTGGCTTTTAGCCACAGCGTACTATGGGAACTGTCTGGGGCAGCGATGCTCTGTATTCTTGGTGCTTAGGGGTGGGGGCAAAGTGGAAGGGCTTCTAGCCCCACTTGTGGACCTCCTTTCTTTTTTGAACACTGTGTGACACAGAGTGTTGGACTGGATGGGCCATTGGCCTGATCCAACATGGCTTCTCTTATGTTCTTATGTCTGGGGTGGTGATGCTCTGTATTCTTGGTGCTTGGGGGGGCACAGTGGGAGGGCTTCTAGTGTCCTGGCCCCACTGATGGACCTCCTGATGGCACCTGGGTTTTTTGGCCACTGCGTGACAGAGAGTGTTGGACTGGATCGGCCACTGGCCTGATCCAACGTGGCTTCTCTTATGTTCTTATGTCTGGGGCAGTGATGCTCTGTATTCTAGGTGCTTGGGAGGGGCACCAGTGGGAGGGCTTCTGGAGTTCTGGCCCCACTGATGGACCTCCTGATGGCACCTTGGCCACTGTGTGACACAGTGTGTTGGACTGGATGGGCCATTGGCCTGATCTAACATGGCTTCTCTTATGTCCTTATGTCTGAGGCAGTGATGCTCTGTATTCTTGGTGCTTGGGAGGGGGGAACAGTGGGAAGGCTTCTAGTGTCCTGGCCCCACTGGTGGACCTCCTGATGGCATCTGGGGTTTTTGGCCACTGTGTGACCCAGGGTGTTGGACTGGATGGGCCATTGGCCTGATCCAACATGGCTTCTCTTATGTTATTATGTTCTCTTATGTTCTTAAGAGCTGGATTTGAATCCAATAGCACCTTAGAGACACAGAAGATTATTGGCGTATAAAAGCTGAAAGATTTCCTTCCTTTACCTGCTTTCCTTATTACACTGGTGGTGGAGACGGTGCCCTGAGAGTTGGTGGCCACACAGGTGTAAGTCCCAAAATCCTCTTTTGTCGCAGCTAATATAGTCAGAAGCTGGTAGTGTTTGAGCGTAGACGAAATCAGTATCCTGTCCGTGCTGCGGAGGGCGGCCCCATCTGCAAATAATTAAATAAAGCACCATCCATTTAATTTCTGATCAAGTCACGTGTAGGTTTAATCGATGAAGGCTACGGGGCTGCGGTGTGAGGCCAGCCTTAGAAATAAGGCACAGCGCCGTAGGGTTTGCCAATCTCCAAATGAGTAAAGGGAGAGAAGAAGTCCTTCTTCACCCAAAGGGTGATTAACATGTGGAATTCACTACCACAGGAGGTGGTGGCGGCTACAAGCATAGCCAGCTTTAAGAGGGGATTGGATTAAAAAATGGAGCAGAGGTCCATCAGTGGCTATTAGCCACAGTATATATATATATATGTATGTGTGTGTGTGTGTATGTGTGTATATGTATGTATTTATATGTGTGTGTGTGTGTGTGTGTGTGTATATATATATATATATAATATACACACACACATATATTGGCCACTGTGACACAGAGTGTTGGACTGGATGGGCCATTGGCCTGATCCAACAGGGCTTCTCTTATGTTCTTATGTGACACAGAGTGTTGGACTGGAGGAGCCACTGGCCTGATCCAACAGGGCTTCTCTTATGTTCTTATGTGACACAGAGTGTTGGACTGGAGGAGCCACTGGCCTGATCCAACATGGCCTCTCTTATGTTCTTATGTGACTCAGAGTGTTGGACTGGAGGGGCCATTGGCCTGATCCAACATGGCTTCTCTTATGTTCTTATGTGACACAGAGTGTTGGACTGGATGGGCCATTGGCCTGATCCAACATGGTTTCTCTTATGTTCTTATGTGACAGAGAGTGTTGGACTGGATGTGCTATTGGCCTGATCCAACATGGTTTCTCTTATGTTCTTATGTGACAGAGTGTTGGACTGGATGGGCCATTGGCCTGATCCATCCTGGCTTCTCTTATGTTCTTCTGTGACACAGAGTGTTGGACTGGATGGGCCATTGGCCTGATCCAACATGGTTTCTCTTATGTTCTTATGTGACAGAGTGTTGGACTGGATGGGCCATTGGCCTGATCCATCCTGGCTTCTCTTATGTTCTTCTGTGACACAGAGTGTTGGACTGGATGGGCCATTGGCCTGATCCAACATGGTTTCTCTTATGTTCTTATGTGACACAGAGTGTTGGACTGGATGGGCCATTGGCCTGATCCAACATGGTTTCTCTTATGTTCTTATGTGACAGAGAGTGTTGGACTGGATGTGCCATTGGCCTGATCCAACATGGTTTCTCTTATGTTCTGATGGGACTCCTTAAATGGAACTGTGAAGCTTTTGGGGAATTGTTATTGCGATTTAGTCTTCTGTTGAACATATTTGTATGATTTTGTTTCAATACATTCTTAGTTATTCGGTCACTATAACTTCGGTTGTGCTGTCTTTAACCTCCAAATGGGGCCTGAGGATCTCATGGAATTACAACTGGTCTCTGGACTACAGAGAACAATTCCCCTGAAGGAAATGGCAGCTTCAGAGGGTGGCATATTACTCTCTCAGACCTCTTCCCTCCCCAAACCTTTCTCTCTGCCAGGCTGCACCCCCATATCTCTAAGAGTTTCCCAAGGAAGAGACTGTAACCCTCCACAAGTAGAAGATGATATTGAATTTATAACCCACCATCCACTCCGAATCTCAGAGTGGCCACAATCTCCTTTATCTTCCTCCCCCACAACAAACACCCTGTGAGGTGGGTGGGGCTGAGAGGGCTCTCACAGCAGCTGCCCTTTCAAGGACAACCTCTACCAGAGCTATGAGTGACCCAAGACCATTCCAGCAGCTGCAAGTGGAGGAATGGGGAATCAAACCCGGTTCTCCCAGATAAGAGTCCACTCACTACACCACTATGGCTGACCCAAGGCCATTCCAGCAGCTGCAAGTGGAGGAGTGGGGAATCAAACCTGGCTCTCCCAGATAAGAGTCCGCTCACTTCACCACTATGGCTTACCCAAGGCCATTCCAGCAGCTGCAAGTGGAGGAGTGGGGAATCAAACCCGGTTCTCCCAGATAGGAGTCTGCTCACTTCATCACTATGGCTGACCCAAGGCCATTCCAGCAGGTGCAAGTGGAGGAGTGGGGAATCAAACCCAGTTCTCCCAGATAGGAGTCCGCTCACTTCACCACTATGGCTGACCCAAGGCCATTCCAGCAGCTGCAAGTGGAGGAGTGGGGAATCAAACCCAATTTTCCCAGATAAGAGTCAACGCACTTAACCACTACACCAAACTGGCTCTCTATTAGAGCTCTGGCTGACCCAAGGCCATTCCAGCAGGTGCAAGTGGAGGAGTGGGGAATCAAACCCTGTTCTCCCAGATAAGAACCCGCACACTTAACCACTACACCAAGCAACAAGTAACTTCTTAACACAGCTGGTCCAGAACTGATTCCCATCCCCAGCTCAGATCACCATACTCACACTCCACATTTCACAAGTGGGGGGGTTGGATATTACATCACCTTTGAACCATTCCACATGAGGAGATGAATGCGCAGCAGTCCGGCAGGACAGTGTCACAGACTGACCGGAGGCGATCGTCTGGTCCGTGAGCTCTTCTACAAAAGAAGGTGCTAGGAAAACGCCCAGAGAGAAGCTAATTAGAGCGCAAGCCACAAGGCATTACTACTTGAAACGTGTATTTCGGTAACTGTTCTCTGTCTTCGTAAGGGCTGCCAAAGGCAGGCTAACAAATCAAGCGCGTACGCTAAAAAAAAAAAAATCACATTTTTGACCATTAATGCCACCCGCGATCATTAAAGCGATTAAAACCGGAGCTGAAGTCCACACAAAACCAAAAAACGACGATTGAAACATCCACTGAAACAGTTAAGACGTGTTCTGTTTTACCCTCTCTGTTCTATATTTTAGGCTGCAGTCACACACACATTCTATAAGAGCCCCGTGGCGCAGAGCGGTAAAGCTGCAGCACTGCAGTCGGAACCCTCTGCTCATGACCTGAGTTCGATCCCAGCGGAAGCTGGTTCAGGTAGCCGGCTCCAGGTTGACTCAGCCTTCCATCCTTCCGAGGTGGGTCAAATGAGTCCCCAGCTTGCTGGGGGGAAAGTGTAATGACCAGGGAAGGCAATGGCAAACCACCCCGTCAAAAGGTCTGCCGTGAAAATGTTGTGAAAGCAGCGTCACCCCAGAGTCGGAAACGACTGGTGCTTCCCTTCGATTTCACGCTATCTGCCCCAGAGTTCCGGCCTGCGTCGGCTTTTTCGCAGGGCAAAGAGAACCTGGTTTTTAAAGGGTTTCCGTTCGCCACGCTATAACGTACCAGGCTGGAGACGTCAGTAGGGCAACATACTTTACTGCAGGTACATTATACACACGAGAGAGAGAACACGTGGGCCGGGTCCCGCTTATATACATCACCCGGAACAACCTCTCAGACTGGCCAGCCCAATCCAGGCCAGTTGAGCTTCCCGCCTTAGCTGGTGATTGGCGGGGTATTCGCGCCCTGTGCGGAGTCGCTTGGGGGCAGCCCCTGTCGCTTCCGCACCTGGCCGCGTGTGGCTGAGTTTAGGCTATTGTGTTATTGCGTTATGGCATCTCCGCGATACACTACACACGCGAAAAAGCCGACACAGGCTGGAGCTCTGCGGCAGATAGTGTGAAATTGAAGGGAAGATTCCCAATGGACAAATGGGACGGAAAGTTTCCAGTAAGATTTCAAAATGGCACTGAACTCCAAAAGGCACAAGGCCTTATTGATGCATCAGAAACACTTTGATATATTTTTTTCTGAGCTTTTGCCTTTGGTTGAGAGATGTGGTTGGAGCCCCCGATGCCAGAAGAGGACTTGAAGCAAGAAGAATCGTCATTCTTAGTTATTCGATCACTATAACTTCAGTTGCGCTGTCTTTAACCTCCTGAGGATCTCATGGAATTACAACTGGTCTCTGGACTACAGAGGACAATTCCCCTGAATGAAATGGCAGCTTCAAAGGGTGGCATATTACTCTCTTAGGCCTCTCCCCTCCACAAAGCTTTCTTTCTGCCAGGCAGCACCCCCAAATCTCTGAGTTTCCCAACCGAGAGACTGTAACCCTCCACAAGAAGAAGAAGATGATATTGGATTTATATCCCACCCTCCACTCCCAATCTCAAAGTCTCAAAGCAGCTCACAATCTCCTTTATCTTCCTCCCCCGAAATGGACACCCTGTGAGGTGGGTGGGTCTGAGAGAGTTCCTTTCAGCAGCTGCCCTTTCAAGAACAACTCCTGAGATAGCTATGGCTGACCCAAGGCCATGCCAGCAGCTGCAAGCAGAGGAGTTGGGAATCAAACCTGGTTCTTCCAGATAAGAGTCCGCACACTTCACCACTATGGCTGACCCAAGGCCATCCCAGCAGCTGCAAGTGGAGGAGTGGGGAATCAAACCCGGTTCTCCCAGATAAGAGTCCACACACTTCACCACTATGGCTGACCCAAGGCCATGCCAGCAGCTGCAAGTGGAGGAGTGGGGAATCAAACCCGGTTCTCCCAGATAAGAGTCCACACACTTCACCACTATGGCTGACCCAAGGCCATTCCAGCAGCTGCAAGTGGAGGAGTGGGGAATCAAACCCGGTTCTCCCAGATAAGAGTCCTCACACTTAACCACTATGGCTGACCCAAGGCCATGCCAGCAGCTGCAAGTGGAGGAGTGGGGAATCAAACCCGGTTCTCCCAGATAAGAGTCCACACACTTCACCACTATGGCTGACCCAAGGCCATTCCAGCAGCTGCAAGTGGAGGAGTGGGGAATCAACCCCGGTTCTCCCAGATAAGAGTCTGCTCACTTAACCACTATGGCTGACCCAAGGCCATTCCAGCAGCTGCAAGTGGAGGAGTGGGGAATCAAACCCGGATCTCCCCGATAAGAGTCCGCACACTTCACCACTGCACCAAACTGGCTCTCAAACGGGTTGGCACATTTTTATCCTTTGCCCTGTTTATTGAGATTTTTGTTTAACTGTTCAAGCTGCACGCAGCTTTCAACCTATGCTTTCCCAATCTCTGACTTCTTTTTTTTTTGAAGTACCTTTTTCCTTGGTTTTGAGGCTCGGCAGCGTGAAGGAAGGGAAGCCCGTCTTTTTCTTTAAAGTCCCAGAAGCCTCCGCCAAAGAGTCCCTCTCTTTTCGCTCCTCGGAGCCTGCGGGAAAAGAAGACGGAGTTAGTGCAAAGCTCTCTGAACATGGTCCGGTTTGCAGAAGCTGAGCTAAGACAAATGATCATCGGGTGCTTTAGCAGCCTGTGCTTTGTTTGAATGGTTCCATTTGATTTTGTGTGCAAAAGGGTTTGATTTATTAGCACTGACCCTGAGCCCGCAGAATAGAGTGGGCTTTATGAAAAGCAACATGCAGGGGTGGCCAACGGTAGCTCTCCAGATGTTTTTTGCCTACAACTCCCATCAGCCCCAGCCAGCATGGCCAATGGCTGGGGCTGGTTGGGAGTTGTAGGCAAAAAAAACATCTGAAGAACTACCGTTGGCCACCCCTGAAATATAGAAATGGCATAACCCAGGGGTTCCCAACCCCCCGGTCCGTGGACTGGTACGAGTCCATGGCCTGTTAGCAACCGGGCCGTGAGTTGTATAATTATTTCGTTATATATTACAATGTAGTAATAAGACGACGACATTGGATTTATATCCTGCCTTTCACTTTGAATCTCAGTCTCAGAGCGGCTCACAATCTGCTCTCCCTTCCTCCCCCATAACAGACATCCTGTGAGGTGGGTGGAGCTGAGAGAGCTCTCCCAGAAGCTGCCCTTTCAAGGACAACTCCTGCCAAGGCCATTCCAGCAGCTGCGAGTGGAGGAGTGAGGAATCAAACCCGGTTCTCCCAGATAAGAGTCCGCGCACTTCACCACCACACCAAGCTAATAGAAATAAAGTGCCCAATTGTATAATCCGGAAACTGTCCCCCCACCCCTCAATTGGTGGAAAAATCGTCTTCCACAAAACTGGTCCCTGGTGCCAAAAAGGTTGGGGACTGCTGGCATAAACCATACCTAGTCAAGTGACTAGATAAAACAGCAGGCGTTCTGCTTATCTAGTTCTTGCAGTTAATTGTGGCATCTGTTTTAGTATTTATGGCAAAATGCAGGGGGCAAGGAATCACAAGACATAAAATGATTGGGAAATCTCCCTAACAAAGAAAAAGAAAAAGGGAGGGGGACAAAACTCATCCTAAAATATACTGAAGATGCTACAAGGGTGAAACTAGGGCTTTTTTTTCTGTAGCAGGAACTCCTTTGCATATTAGGCCAGACCCCTCTTATGTAGCCCATCCTCCAAGAGCTTACAGGGCTCTTAGTACAGGGTCTACTGTAAGCTTTTGGAGGATTGGCTACCTCAGGGGTGTTGTGGCCTAATTGTCAAAGGAGTTCTTGCTACAAAAAAAAATAAAGCCCTGAGTCAAACTACAACAGATAAAATATGGGAGCCAGTTTGGTGTAGTGGTTAAGTGCGCGGACTCTTATCTGGGAGAACCAGGTTTGATTCCCCACTCCTCCTCTTGCAGCTACTGGAATGGTTGTGGATCAGCCATAGCTCTAATAGAGAGCCAGTTTGGTGTAGTGGTTAAGTGCGCAGACTCTTATCTGGGAGAACCAGGTTTGATTCCCCACTCCTCCTCTTGCAGCTGCTGGAATGGCCTTGGGTCAGCCATAGCTCTGGCAGAGGTTGTCCTTGAAAGGGCAGCTGCTGTGAGAGTCCTCTCAGCCCCACCCACCTCACAGGGTGTCTGTTGTGGGGGAGGAAGGGAAAGGAGATTGTGAGCTGCTCTGAGACTCTTGAGTGGAGGGTGGGATATAAATCCATTATCTTCATCTACCTCACAGGGTGTCTGTTGTGGGGGAGGAAGATAAAGGAGATTGTGAGCCGCTCTGAGACTCTTGAGTGGGGGGTGGAATATAAATCCAATGTCTTCTTCAATGTCTTCTTCTAATCAAAATAAATATTTATTATGTGGTGCACAGAATAGTCAAATTAAAAACATATCAGGCTTCACTAAGAGTCAGAGTAATATTTGGTTGAAATGCATACGGTCTTGTGTTGGCCACCGGACATCTCCATCAACTGTGTTTGCACAATATTACAGCTTACTCTGACTATTAATGTAGGCCAGGGGTGGCCAATGGTAGCTCTCCAGATGTTTTCTGCCTACAACTCCCATTGGCCCCAGCCAGCATGGCCAATGGCTGGGGCCGATGGGAGTTGTAGGCAAAAAACATCTGGAGAGCTACCATTGGCCACCCCTGATGTAGGCTGACATTCAGACCCTGTGTTTTTAATTTTACCACTGTGTACACCACATAATGAAGATTTACTTCCATTATATTTTATCCATCGTAGCTTGACCTTTGGGAAGTCTCCCTGCCAAACTACCTCCTCTGGGGTGGTGAATTCCTGCTTCGTGTGGTCCAGGTAGGGTTGCCAAGTCCTATTCGAGAAATATCTGGAGACTTTGGGGGTGGAGCCAGGAGACTTTGGGGGTGGAGCCAAGATCAAGGCTGTGACAAGCATAATTGAACTCCAAAGGGAGTTCTGGCCATCACATTTAAAGGGATGGCACACCTTTTCAATTCCTTCCTTCCACAGGAAATGATGAAGGATAGGGGCACCTTCTTTTGGGGCTCATAGAACTGGACCCCCTGGTCCAATCTTTTTGAAACTTGGGGGGTATTTTGTGGAGAGGCACTAGATGCTACATTGAAAATTTGGTGCCTCTATCCCAAAAAACAGCCCCCCCAGAGCCCTAGATACCCGCGGATCAATTCTCCATGATTTTCTATGGGAATAAGTCTCCATAGGGAATAATAGAGTTCCCAGAAGACATTTCCCTCCCCTCCCCCCGCTTTCTGACGACCCTGAAGCGGGGGGGAGGGCCTCCAAACCGGGGGATCCCCTGCCCCCACCTGGGGATTGGCAACCCTAGGCCCAGGCTAGCCGGATCTTATCAGCTCTTAGAAGCTAAACAGGGACCGATTTCGCACTCACCTCACGCCGTTCTCACGTTCGTCTTCTCAGAGCGGCTTCCTTCCGATTTCCCACTATGGGGCTGCAGCAAGAGTCGTTTGCTAAAAAAACAGTTTCTGCTTGCTGTGCGAAAACGCTGATGCTTGCTGCAGCCCCGGGCAGATAGTGGGAAGTCGGAAGGAAACCGCGCTGAGAAGACAAACGTGAGAGCGGCGTAAGGCGAGTGCGAAATCGGTCCCAAGGTTGCTATGGAGAGGAAGGCAATGGCAAACTGCTCGTCTCTTGCCCTGAAATCCCTAAAGGGTTGCCATCAGTGCTCCCTCTACGCTTCGAGCCGGCTCACAGTTTTTAGCTTCCAACTCACACATTTTTGCCTTTAGTGCAGCAAAATGGCCCCCGGAGCAAACTACTCGATGCAGCAGCTCACGGTGTTAGCACCAGCAGCTCACAAAGTAGAAATTTTGCCCACAAGACTCCACAGGGGTGGCCAACGGTAGCTCTCCAGATGTTTTTTGCCTACAACTCCCATCAGCCCCAGCCAGCATGGCCAATGGCTGGGGCGGATGGGAGTTGTAGGCAAAAAAAACATCTGGAGAGCTACCGTTGGCCATCCCTGCCACAGAGTGATTAACAGACATGTTTTTTGCCTACAACTCCCGTCAGCCCCAGCCGGAATGGCCGATGGCTGGGGCTGATGGGAGTTGAAGGCAAAAAACATCTGGAGAGCTACCGTTGGCCATCCCTGGCTTAGAGGGAGTATTGGTTGTCCTAAGTTAGCTGCAACCTGATGGCACTTTCTGTCTCCTTCACCATCGTGGGACTTCAATTGTTCGGAACATGCCTTGCTTCCCGGATCACATTTGGCATTATTGGAGTGGGAAGACCCTTTGGTCAATTTGGGATTGCCTGTTGGCGGCGCGGTTTGGCTCTCTGTCAACCTTATGGGGACCAAACCACTTCTTTACTAGAAGGCTGTGTAGAAGCCCCTCTGGGGACCGTATCTGGGTGACAAGGTGACATGCAACTGTTTAAAGTGAATGAATTGCTTAAACGATGGGGATAGTTGCCTGCTCACCTCTGTCTCTTGCTACTGCACGCTTAAGAACCTTTTTGTTCCCCAACCTTTTTGGCACCAGGGACCGGCTGGCCCGCCCACCTCAGCCCCAGGGCCGGCAGGGTGGGGGAACTAAATTTGGCCTTCCCCGCCCCCGTGCAGCCTCGCCGCCCTGCCCCCCCCCCAGCAGCACCTCCTTCTCCCTCCATTTTTAGGATTTTAATCTGGGGAAAGCACCTTCCGGGCTCTTTAAAAGCTCACCCCCTCCCGCTGATCAGCTGATCCATGGGAGAAACTACGGAGGCAAGGGTAGCGCTCACTGCTGTTGCCGTGGGGGGGGGGCTTTTAAAGAGCCCAGAAGGTGCTTTTCCCAGCTTAACATCGTAAAAACAGAGGGAGGAGGAAGCAACACGGTGGGGGGGGCAGTGAGGCTGGCGGTCCGGTTGCTGACGGGCCACAGACTGGTACCAGTCTGGGGCCCGGGGGTTGGGGACCCCTGCTTAAGAAGAGTGAAATGTCCCATTCCCTTAGCCAGGGATGAAATTCTAGCAGGAGCTCCTTTGCATATTAGGCCACACACCCCTGATGTAGCCAATCCTCCAAGAGCTTACAAGGCTCTTTTTTGTAAGCTCTTGGAGGACCGGCTACACCTGGGGGTGTGGCCTAATATGCAAAGAAGCTCCTGCTAGAATTCCATTCCTGCCCTTAGCCATGTTAGAAACAGAAGCAAATCCTTACTTTCCTGGCTTCGCTGATCGGGGGACGGCTTCCTCGACAGCATCCTCGAAAGGTGGGCGACGGACGCTTTCATCTTCTTCTTCAGGCTTTGCTCTATCAGCTCCATGGAGTGAGACCGGACAAAAGGTTTGAAGGCTCCCAGTCTGCTTTGCAGAGAGCCTCTCCGCTTCTCTGTTGGGTCTGCTGAGACGCCGTACACCTGTTGAGTCCCAACGGGTATGTCACCTTCTGAGTCAGACCTTTTCCCTAGTCGGGCAGCTTTGGGTCTCACTGACTCGAGGGCAGCTGTCTCTTCGATTCTAGAAGCTTCTCTCGTAGCATCACCTTCCAAGGCCTCCTCCGGAAGGCGCATTTTTTTACCTTGAGGGGAATGAACTTTTAAGCTGGGTGACAACTTGGCCCTTTCCCCAGAAGGCGTACGTCTCTTGCTGGGCAGTTTCTCGGGGGCTTTCCTGAAGCTGAGGAACTCAAACGGGTAATAAACAATGTCATAGAGTTCGTACAGGTTGAGGAAGGCCGGCTCGACCTCAGAGATGTCAAATTTGGCCGTCTTGCTGTCCGGGCGAGGCAGATCACCCCAGAGGTCTTGAATCTGCACTAGGGCAATGTCGTACGGTCGCTCGGTTCCTGAATAATACCAGTCAGAGGCAGGAAACTGAGATGCCATCGGCATTCCCGCATCGTCCGGGCCTCTGACTTCATAAGGAAGAGCCATTCTGGCTTTCTTAGTCATAAACGGTGACATACTGAAATATTCTTCTTCACCGGGATATATAACGTCTACTTCTGAGGGATCTGCTAAGCCAATGCCCCCTTCTCTTTTTCCTCTTCTCACAAGATACCTGGAAGTTGGCTTTAATGTTTGTCCAGGTGGGCCTTCGTAGAATATCTCCCTCAGTGGAGAGATGTGGGTCTTGGATCCTTCTTGATCCGAAACTGACTCCGCCAAAACGTTCATCTCTTTTGACAGGCAAACCATCTCATCTACCAAGCTCTCCAGAGCTTCAGCCTCTTCCTTGGTGTAAACAGAAGCCTTCTGATGTACATGTTCCCCATGCCTCACTGGGGCTTTCTGTAGCGTGGCCATCATTTTGACCTCGTAGGCTGAAAATGCTGCCGTTGTTGCTGGGGAAACAGCTGCCCTAGATAGCCCTCGGCCCCTCATAACAGAAGGCCTGGCCTCACTGACGTCAGGTAGTAAATACAAGAGCTCTCTATCTTCAGCTCCAAAAGTAGGCACTGGAATTGTTTTCACTTGTGAAGCTGTTAAAATACGTGGGCTTTTGCCCTTCGGGACAGCAGAAATTACCTCAGTCGGTATCAAATATTCCTCACGTCCGCGGTCCTGACTTTCGCCAGCTAAAACTGGTCTTGCGACACCTCTGAGAGGCTGTCTCTCTTCTTCAAAAGCTTCGGGCTTCCTCTTACTCGGAAGGCGAGATTTCTCATGTAGCTGGTCAGAACGTTGGCCCTCAGCGGTCAACATCTGGATCGCTTCTGCTTGTGGAGGGGAGCTTTCCTTCTCACTGAGAACAGGCCTTGCTTCGCTGTGAATGGAGGGCACTGCAGGCAAGTCCTTATGGCTTTCTCCAGCCGATGGAGGTCTGGGGGCAGTTTCTACCTGGGAAGCCATTTCAGCAGCAGCCCTTGCGCTTTGCAGGACACCGGAAAATACCTCACCGTAAGCAGACGGTCTCTGCTGTAGCATGCGCTGGGTTTCTCCCTCAGAGTCACCAAAAAGCACTGTCTCTATACCCATGGGACCTTGGCCTTGTATAATGGGCAGCTTCATCTCACCGTGCATAGCAGGTGTTTGGGTTGCAGAGATTGAAACAGGCACTGTTTTTGCTCGAGATATTGGCAAACTGATCGGGCCTTTCCCCTCTGAAAGAGCTGTTTTTGTTAAACCAACTGTCGGTTGTTTCTGAGGTAGAATTTTTTGGTCTTTCCCCTCAAGGGCTGACAATACCGAAGTGCCTTTTTCCGAGACCAGAACACTTGAAGCTTTGCCCACTTGGATGACAGGCTGAAAAAGGGAATGGCTGTCCCCCAGAGGGGCAGTCTGTTGGACCCCTGGGGTCGCCCCTTTCGCTGTCGCAGGTGTTTGGGTTGCAGAGATTGAAACAGGCACCGTTTTCGCTTGAGTTATTGGCAAACTGATCGGGCCTTTCCCCTCTGAAACAGCTGTTTTTGTTAAACCAGCTGTCGGTTGTTTCTGGGGTAGAATTTTTTGGTCTTTCCCCTCAAGGGCTGACAATACCGAAGTGCCTTTTTCGGAGACCGGAACACTTGAAGCTTTGCCCACTTGGATGACAGGTTGAAAAAGGGACCGGCTGTCCCCCAGAGGGGCAGTCTGTTGGACCCCTGGGGTCGCCCGTTTCGCTGTCACAACTTTTTGCAGCTCACCCTGAACGGAAGGCATCTGAGGTAAGAGGTCCCCACTTTTAAATGCCCCTGTAACCAGGGCAGGCTTTTCAAAATCAGGTCTTTCACCTTGGAGGACTCCGGGCCTTTGTGAGCTCTGGAGAGAAGCTGGTTTTGCTCCCTTGGCATCTTGGGAGATCAGTGGAACTATCTCTAATTGTGAGGTCTCTCCTTTTAAAGGAACTGGCACTGGACCTCTGACAACGGACGCTTTGGATGTTTCGTGTAACTGTTCCTTTCCCACGTACTTTCCGGGTGAGGCCAAGGCAAAATCTGATTGCTCAACCGTTGGAATCATGCCTTCTCCCCCTGGAACAGCTGTTCCCGTCTTACCAGAAAGAAGCGGCTTTGGTTTCTCAAGGAAGCTTCCCTCTTTTCCAGGTTGCTGAGCAGCTGCGATGGAGCGTGGCCTGTCGCTTTGCCGGGCCGACTCTGCTGCTCGTTCCTGCGAATAAGCCTGAGGAGTCATCTTTACGCCCTCCCTTTTCGAAGTCTTTTCAATGCTATCTTCCGAAATGCCAGGCTGGCGATCTACTTCCACGGGGCTGCCCTGGGGGATCAGGTCTGAGTCCTCCTCTTCGATATAGTGCTCCTCCGCAAAGCTCGTCGTGCGCATCCTATAATCATCCAGAGAGCGGCTTCTGCTGGAGACGTCAAAAGTCACCCGCGATGATTTCTGAGCAGATTCAAAGGAAGCAGATTTGATCATGGGGCCAATCCGGCCTTCTCTGAATCTTCCGGTTCCTTCATCACCAGGCAATCGTCCTCCTTCCCCAAATTCAAACTGTTCCAGCAGGGGTTCCCGCAGGCCACTCAGAGCCTTTGGGTATCCTGCTTTCCTATAGGTTCTCTTGGCTCTTTCTAGATGTTTCCGGTGCTCTTTGCCCGGTGAAGAAGGTACGTTTGCAAGAGTCTCTGACGGATGGCTGTAGAACGTGCTTTTGATGACGCTGTGTCTGGGAACGCACCCAGGGGACCTCCCAACTTCAGTTTTAGCTTCTTCAGGGATCAACAAGGTATCTTTTTCTTGTGGGTGAAATATTTCTGCCATATCCCCCTCTGTCTGCAAAGGCCTCTTGGCACCTTTCCCCAAGGGAGGGCCCCTTTGTGCTTCTTTGTGCTCTGGACTGGCTCCCTCCACTTCCTGAGCAAAGGCCTTGGCGATTGGTTCTTTGATTTCGTGTAATAGCTGATCACCAAACTCGCCCTTCACTGACGCAGCTTTATGTTTTGGAGGCTTGAGCGCCGGCAGCGAAGTTTCGGGGTATTTTGCTTCTGCTGCATATTGCGGGAATTCGGAGTAATCCGACCCATCCAGCACCGACAAATGAAGTTCCGGAACAGGACCGAAGTGTCTCCTACCCGGGGGAGCAGAAATTTCGTTGTCTGAAGACGACCCACTGCTGCTGGTCGAACTGCTGTCTTCTACCAGGTGTCGAGAAATGCCGAGGGAAGTGTTCTCCCGAGATTTCTCCAAGATGTCTGGGATGGGTCTCATTACCAATACAGATTTATAGCTCATAAGAGAACGCTAAACAATTAAGAAAAAAGTACAAATACATTAAAATCATTGATGGGGGGTGGGAACAGATACTTTTTAAAAAGCTGCCTTCCCAAGAAGTCCTGAACAGATGCTCTGCTGCTGGAAACGGTTTCTAGTTTGTACATATTAGCTTAAACATCCAATATTGTTTTTTCTCTCTTCTTAAGAAATATGAAAACTACACGGGGAACCAATGGGCATCAGGGGAGGGACGGTGGCTCAGTGGTAGAGCATCTGCTTGGGAAGCAGAAGGTCCCAGGTTCAATCCCTGGCATCTCCAAAAAAGGGTCCAGGCAAATAGGTGTGAAAAACCTCAGCTTGAGACCCTGGAGAGCCGCTGCCAGTCTGAGAAGACAATACTGACTTTGATGGACCCAGGGTCTGATTCAGTATAAGGCAGCTTCATATGTTCATATATATGTTCACCAGGGAAAAAACTGGGATAGCTCTCATCTCTCCCCTCTTTGCACATTCTGCTCTTCAGGTGTAAAGGCAGGGCTTTTCTTTTTCTTATAGAAAAGCCCAGCAGGGACTCATTTGCATATTAGGTCACTCCCCCTGAAGGCCATCCCAGCAGCTGCAAGTGGAGGAGTGGGGAATCAAACCCGGTTCTCCCAGATAAGAGTCCGCTCACTTAACCACTATGGCTGACCCAAGGCCATGCCAGCAGCTGCAAGTGGAGGAGTGAGGAATCAAACCCGGTTCTCCCAGATAAGACTCCGCACACTTAACCACTATGGCTGACCCCAAGCCATTCCAGCAGCTGCAAGTGGAGGAGTGGGGAATCAAACCCGGTTCTCCCAGATAAGAGTCCGCACACTTCGCCACTATGGCTGACTCAAGGCCATTCCAGCAGGGGCAAGTGGAGGAGTGGGGAATCAAACCCGGTTCTCCCAGATAAGAGTCCGCACACTTCACCACTATGGCTGACCCCAGGCCATTCCAGCAGCTGCAAGTGGAGGAGTGGGGAATCAAACCTGGTTCTCCCAGATAAGAGTCCGCACACTTCACCACTGATATCACCATCAGAGCCAGATTAACAATTAGGTCAATTAGGCACTGGCCTATGGGCCCCCACGCCTTTAGGGGCCCCGGGCTGGCTTTTCCCTCCCCAGTTCCCCCCACCCCCTGCTTGCAGCCTTCCCAGCGTACACACGCAGCCAGCAACTGGGCCGCTCTTTGCCCAACTTGCCTGGTGCAGCTGCTGCCGGCGTTGTCGCCAAGTTTGCCTCTCTCTGCCTCTCCCCCGCAGCTTAGCAAAAAGGGCTTTTAAGAAGGTGCCTGCAGGTGGCAGCAGAGGCCGTGGGTGGTGGGGGTGAGTCGGAGAGAATTAGCGAGGGGGCCCCTAAGATTTTGACTGCCTGGGGGCCTACAAGGGGGTTTAATCTGGCACTGAGTACCATTGTTTCACACTGGGCTCTTTTGTGTGGCCTATTAGGCCACGCCCCCTGGCGCCAAGCCAGCTGGAGCTGCGTTCCTGTGCATTCCAGCTTTACAAAAAGCCCTGAGTACAAGCACCTCTGCATTAAAGCTTTGCGCACTCTGCTAACTCAAGAAGCATCTGGGCCAGCAGAACCAGTACCCTGCCCAGCACCACCTCCTCTTTGTGGTCTGAGATCAGTTGTAAATCTGGGAGATCATCAGGGCTCACCTGGAGGCTGGCCCCTCTACCTGTAAGGTGCTTGCTGGAAACAGGGTCGATGTTTTTTGCACCCTGAGCAGCGTACCTTATAATAGGTATCGTTTTGCTCTCTTAGGGAGCCAGTAGCGATTAAGCACTATTTTTCGCACCATAAGATGCACTCCCCCCCCCCAAAAAAAGTGGAGGGAAAAGTGTGTGCGTCTTATGGAGCGAATGTACCATACGTACCTTCCTGGGGGGGGGGGATCCGCTGCCTCAATCCGGCGCTTCCCACGCCTGCCTGCCTGGCTCCAGCTCTGACGCTTACAGCAAGCGCCAGGATCCCTCCCTCCGCCCTCCGATCCCAGCGCTTGCTTTAAGCATCAGAGCTGAAGCCATGCAAACAGGCAGGGAGAAAGCACGCCGCCCGCTCCACAGCCAGCGCTTGCGAAGCGCTGGGTTTGCGGAGGGGGCGGGTGCTTCCTCTCTTCCTGACTGGCAGACAAGGGTGAGATCACTCCCTCCGCCCCCACCGCAGACCCAGCACTTTGCAGGGAGCGATCTCGCCGCTTGTCTCCCAGCCAGGCATGCAGGCGCGGAAAAAGCATGTTCCTCTGTTCCTATCTGCCTGGCTTGCTGGAAGAAGGTGGAGCCAGGCAGGCAGGCACGGGGGATGCGCTGGGATCGGAGGCGGAGGCAGTGGATCACCCCCCAGGAGGAAGGTGCGTCCTATGGACCGGAGCGCCTTATAGTCCGAAAAATACGGTACATGGACTCTTATCTCGGAAAAACT